>NW_019392704.1:0-172289 GCF_000648675.2 Cimex lectularius
TATATATATATATATAATAAATAATTGTAGTTTTATGTAACGATGAATTTTATTTTTATACATTGATTTTATGTGTGGATGTATTGATATAGTCTTAGTTCTCAGATAGAGAAATATTTTGACAATTAAAAAAAAAAAAATAGTGCAAATGTTTAAACAGAACCCAAAACATGGTATACCACTTGAACGTTTCTGGTTATTCAAAATCGTTGGGGCAGATTAATTACACAGAAGAGTGAGAACCGGTGACGACGTATGACGTGGACAGAGGGTCCTTCAAGGGGGATGGATTGTGATGGAAATTAGTCCTCGGACGAGAACCTGGGCAGAGTGAAAACTTTTTCTCGTGTTTCCACACGTCTTCCACATAGTTGCGATATCTTTCGAAACTGCGAGCCCGTTGCGTCACACCACGGGCGACGACGACGTGGAGGAATACACGGGCGTTTCATTCCCCCTCGCTTCCTAGGCCGTAAGACGCTGTCACTTTTCCTTCCCTCACGAGCGGAAAGTTGAAAATTTCCCTTTCGAAAATATGAACAACGAGGGAAAAGTAAAAATCGAGTATTAGGATTTTTCCTTTTCCTGTAAAAAAAGAATCATGACACGTTTGCCTATTCGTGAATGATTTCGGGAATATTGGGTTTTGAATTTATTGTTTTCAAAAAATTACTTTTTGCATAATAAAAAATATCTAAACTTTCTATTATATATATTTTTTCCTCATTTGGAATAAAAGTGGTATACAATATTAAAAAGTTCAGTTAAGTAGATCATTATTAATATTGAAACGTTAAAAAACGCCTTTACTAATCAGAGAACATAAAACTGTGTGTTATGGTTAGCCAAGGTTTTGTGTTAATAAAATAGTAAAAAAAATAAAAATAAAAACTCGCTAAATGTGTGCTAATTGTGTGGGGTCAAAAACTCAATTATTGGCATTGAAATCACTAAACCCTATACACTGCCTATTATTAATTAAAGTTATGCTCAACTGAAAACTGATGATCAGAAAAAATAAGGAATTTTTGATTTAAAGATACCTACATGCTGGAACCAGCGAGAAAATCCATTTTCAACTACGTTTTATTGTAGTTTCATCCCATCGCTGTTGAAGTTTCTCATAGTATTTTTTTATGAACCGAGGTGTTGTTAGTGTTGTTCATCAACAACGGACTCTTGACAATTTCATTTTTTCCTGTTTTTCAAGTAGATCATCAGACTTTCAAGGAAGTGGAAGAAATTTTAGGCTGTACAATTTTTGTATTTAACTGTTCTCTGATATAAGTAGTGATCAGCTTTTAATTATATGTGAGGTGTTTAACGACCGTTAGTTAATGATTATTTGGTGATCGTGAGATGCGTTCTGCTGTTCTTTATGTGTTTGTGTTTATTATATGTGTTCTTTATCGTGCCAACGTTCGATCTTTATTGAGATCATCTTCAGGGCCTAGGATTTACAAACACTGTTTAAATTTAACAAATACATGTTGGATATGGAAAAAAATGAATTTATACAATAAATGTATATGTTCATATAAACATAAAACAGCAATATCTCACTGGCACTCTCAACACGACACGCAAGAATGGCACAATTATATAAAAGACAAACACTTTGAGTGAATAGAAATACTATGAGTGAATATATAAAATATATTTTGCATTGTATAAATTCACTTTTTTTCACAGGCACTGAAGATAATCTCAATAAAGATCGAAACGTTGGCACGATACAGAAAATGTTTTTCTGAAACCTACGTCACACGTTAAATTTACCCAATTTTATCGAAAAAACAGTCTCTTTAATAAATAACATTTTTTATTTAAATATTAAAAAACTGTATAAAGAATCAATAAGTTTCATCTCAACCAAGACCTTACATGAAAAGAATAATTAATTGAAAGAAGTAATTTGGTCAATTAGGCCACTAAACATAATGTATGTATGTTTTGTGATGTTTAGTGTATCTTTACGAAAAAACGATATAATATAATGATTATAACTGAATTGAGTGTGATCATGGATATAAAGACTTCTGGTTGTTGTAAAGAAGTAATTTGGTCAATTAGGCCACTAAACATAATGCATGTATGTTTTGTGATGTTTAGTGTATCTTTAAGAAAAAACGATATAATATAATGATTATAACTGAATTGAGTGAGATCATGGATTTAAAGACTTCTGGTGTTGTATCAGTTCAAATTGACAAATTTTTTTATTGATAAAAGCAAATTGAGATCAAAAGGGCTTACAAACTTCCAAACATTACCAAATCCCCTATTGCATATAGATTTCTTTACGCGGCACCCTTCATAAATAACTGATGGTTTTTTCGTTGAACCTTTTTCAGTACAGTTATTCAGATATCGTGAGATGCGGTCGGGTGTGATGTAGGTTTCAGAAAAACATTTTCTTTATCGTGGCACGATAAAGAAAATGTTTTTCTGAAACCTACATCACACCCGACCGCATCTCACGATATCTGAATAACTATAGATTAACGGTCACTAATCTCTACACACTTTTTCACTACCTGTGATGTTCCTAGTTTTAAATAGAACCAAATCGAATGGCGTCATTTCTTAAGAATTTTTAAAATTTTCCCCAAAACTTTTTCAAAATAGAATAATTATTTACTTTAGTGAACCATTTGAACGTGGATATGCCTGAAGGTTTTAAAAAATCAATTATTTTCCCAATTTGCAAAAAATAGTGCAATAATTAAGGTAGCAA
This sequence comes from Cimex lectularius, assembly GCF_000648675.2. NCBI lineage: Eukaryota > Metazoa > Arthropoda > Insecta > Hemiptera > Cimicidae > Cimex > Cimex lectularius. The sequence goes on from NW_019392704.1 coordinate 2,738, forward strand.
ATAACGGAGGACTTTCCTTAGTCAATACCATTAATGATAAGGTAAAGAAATTGTCTGGGAAAAACTATTACATGAATACAGAAAGTCATACTCTATAATTAACTTTCAATTAATTAAGGTTTTAGTTGAGATAAAAAAGTCAGTGTCACGAGCGAGATTCGAACCCACGATCTTCGGCTTGATACGCCGCTGCTCTACCACTTGATCTATCGTGACCTCGATCCACTCGGACACTAACTTCCCATCTCAACCCCACCTTTTGAATTTTCCCTCCTTTTTGCCATGTTTCAACCTTAATTAATTGATCAAGCGGACCACGTAACTAGTGAATCTATAATTAACAATATTTCATACTCACTAGCTTGAGAAAATTAAACTGAGTAGGAAGAGACTAAAAGATTGACCTTTCTTTCTAGTCCTTTCCGTCTGTTTTTAAGTATTTTCTGTTTTTCTTTTTTCCCCAAACAATTTCAACCATCATAGATGGGTGTGTACAGTTGTTCATCAACAGCCCATTATTGTTTTCATCATTTTTGAACTTCATGTGGGATCAAAATATGGACAACGGTGGTCAAGATCCTAAATCAATCAAGGTTAGTTCTTGAATATGTGCATATTTGCCATACTGCCACAAAAAAATATTCTTACGCTACATTTTCTGCTTTCATATTTCGGCAAACAACATTATATTATATTACATTAAATAAGAAAATGTTATATTTAAAGTTTAGTGAGAAATAAATGAAGTTCAGAAAAAAAAGCACGGACACGAAGGCAATTGCGTGAAAATGAACGAGTATGAATTACATACTGGTTTGTTAAGGAGAAAACGACTAGTTATGGGATTTCACAAATCACATTGGAGGTTATCTTTCACCCATTCTATTCTTGTCATATGGTCAAATGCACTCTGTTTGTATTCAAATAAATCGTATTTTGTTATAGGGGTTAATGCGAAAATAACGTGAAAAGTAAGTTAATCCTACTTTATATCTTTTTTATACAGTTAATTTATTTATTAATAAAATAGACGGGCAAGAGTACTATACTAGCTTTTAGTGTTCCTATATTTAACAGTTGTTTATTAAAAACCCACAACTAAGGATGGTGAAATGTTGAAATGCTGGAAAAAACCGGCGAGAATAAGAGGACCAGGAGGGTAGGAAGCGAACAGACTATACGTGAAGGTTATCCTTACAGACCCTCAGCAATATATATCAAAATTAATAAAAAATATTTATAAATAAATTTACATTATTTAAGTGTGGAGTTTAGTGACCTTTAATTAATTACTCAACACGACTCACAGAAATGATACATCTACACAGAAAACAAACACTGAGCCCTGAAGATGATCTCAATAAAGATCGAAACATTGACACGCTAAAGAAAATGTTTTTCTAAACCAACGGCACAACAGACCGCATCTCACGATCTCCAAATAATGTTATTTATTGATCTCGCACTAATTATTAAATGTAATAATTAGTGTGTGTGGTGTTTAGTGACCGTTAGCCAATAATTATTTAGGCTCACTTACTTCGGGAAATCACTTTACATGTTTGGTAATAATGATTATGGCCATAATTACAGACATTATTCTTTAAATTGTTGAAAGAAAAAATAACGATTACTTTGTTCATAATAATTAATAAAACCACCGATAATAATTATTCTTTGTGGGGAACGTTTTGAAAGACGATGTATTTTGAAAAAGTTGGGCTTTAAAAAAGCATATTTTTAGTAGCATTTTGATTTGGGAGTGTCATATCCCAGTTCAATCTTTCCTAATTTTTCAAACACTTGATGACAGATGCTAATTTCAGATAGAGATCCCAGTAAACAATCCTGTTCGATTGTTTATGAAGGACCATGTGTTTAACTATTATAAATCATTATAGGGGGGAGGGATAAAACAAAAAAATCGTACTAAAGGGGGATAGGACTGCGGTGTCAATCATGACCCTGGGAAAATGACTTGGGGCCCCAACCCCATATATATTAATTCACTCACGGTAGCCGGATGGAACTCCTTCGGAGGCCGGCGGCCCTGTGAAAAAATATACTAATAGGAGGGGCCCCTAACGGAAAGCCTTAACTGCGGAATCGCTCGGCATTTCTGCCCTTCTTTCCAGAAAAATTGAAATCTCCCCTTGGAAACTACAATAACAACCGAACGATCAAAGCAACGGGCCGACTTTGAGGCCGGGGCGAAAAATTTTCTCACGCAATCCTTCCGCAGATTGAAGCAAGGCTATTTAGATTTCTGTTTTTACCTTTTTGAACCCTCAGATGAATAAGTATCACATTTTTATGTAGAGGAGTAAGTAAAGCAAATGTCTTGATTATTTGTTTTGAGTGCACATGAAATGTATCGTAGCAGATTCAAACTTTTTTTATTTGTTTGACCTCCTCTCGCTGATCCGCACGTTTGTAAAAGAAAATCATGCATAATTATTTGTTTCGAAAGCACCGTAATAATTTCTACTTAATTGTCTTGTCTACCTGAAATTGCTCGTTATTATTTTTTATACATTTTAAATTTTATTGTACGTGGTGGCCTATTGTACAATTTTATTGTAATGTAGGTCATTCTTCAGATAAAAAAATTCTTTTATCACTCTTCCACTGAAGATGATTTTTTATTAATTCTATTGGCAATAAAATCTTTGTGACTTTTGAAATTAATATCCACGTCTTTAATATTTTTTGTATCTTTCTCCATTTTCATTTGTTTTTGTATTTGTATCATCTATCACCTTTCTATGTATCTATCTATATCTTCTCATCTGACACAAACTTTCTACTTACGCACACTATCATCCACTCAATCTCCCTCTCACTCTCTTTCTCTCTCACTCTCTCTCCGTTCTATCGATCTTTTCAGCTGCTTTTCCAATTCCTCCATTCCACGTTAAGTGGTAATATTGTCCACGTTAGTCTTTACATTGCGGGATAAAATAAAGTATAATCCATCAAATCATCATCTTTCCTGTTAACTCTCTCTCTCTATCTCTCTCTCTCTCTCTCTCTCTCTCACTCTCTCTCTCTCTTTCTTTCTCTCTCTCATCTTTCCTCTCTTTTTAGCTCACTACCTTTACCATTTCTCCATTCCACGTTAAATGGCAATAATGTCTTAACATTGCGAGTAACATAAAGCATATTATTATGATCATCATCTCTCTTCCTCCACCTCTTTCTCACCTAATCTCTCGTTCTATCAATCTATCTCTCTAACTCTCTACCCATCTACCTATCTCTATCTATCTACATATTTCTATATCTCTCTAGCCATCTACCTCTATCTTCCTTTTTCTCTCTCTCTCTCTCTCTCTCTCTCTCTCTCTCTCTTTCTCTCTCTCTCTCTCTCTCTCTCTCTCGCTATCATTCTATCTCCTTATACATCTATCTACTTCTATCTATCAATTTATCTCTGTCTCTCTTTTTTCTCTCTTTCTCTCTTTCTCTCTTTCTCTCTTTCTCTCTCTCTCTCATTTCCTCTTTCTACCTATCTACCTCTCTTGTTTTACGTTTCTTCTACGTACATATGTATATTATTTTCTTTATTTATCTACATCAATCTATCTCTTTGTGTTTTGTGCGTCTGCTTATATTTTTTAGCGAAAAACATTTTTTCGATTTAAATAAAATAAGTATGGCATAAAATTAAGCAGCGCTGACAGTTTTTTTAATAGAAAAAAATGAACTATTTGTACATCGAGCATTCTACATGAAGAACTACAATATTTATGTTGTATTACTTTATTTTAATATAATTATCATAGCGTGTACAAAAAAATTAAGTCATTGAGATTCATTCCTTTTTGTTTTTTGCCTGTTTGCATGTCAACAAGTCGTCCAGTAATTTATGTCATACACATTACCCCTCATAACATAGAATTAACTCTGCATTCAAAAGGCCTAATAATAACATTTCTAAATCTCTTTTATCTTTATACTGGCTTCAAAAAAACCCACCTTTTTTGGTAAAATAATTATCTAAATCTATAAATAATTATCAATATATAACCATTTTCTTATGGGAAAAATACGTTGCAGTAACAACAAAGTCAGTCCTACGGGAATGAATTAACGAGAAAGTTTTATTTATAGCTATAAAATTCAGTCTACATTGGCCACTCTTACATCCAACAACTTGGAAAGAGTCTATAAAATAACATGTATATATAAATAAAGAAAAAGCCAAAATGTATTTGCTGTATAATGTAATAATAATTTGTTTATTACTTGTTTAAACGATCAATTAATTACTTATCTCAATACTTTCTAGAGAAAATATAAAAAATACATTCCAGAATATAGTTAATTTTTTCAATTTAGTAAATATGTTTTTTTAAATATTATTTAGAAAAAGCTGTATTCAGAATCAAATTCAAAATCAGCAATAATAACTTTCGATTCCAAAGTCGATTTTCAGTACTACCGAGTACTACCTTCAAGGATAGATTATTTATTTGTAACATTTTAGAATATTAATAGTTAAATTATTATTTGGAGTAAAAACGAAAAACCGTTGACGGTTTAAACTTTTTCTTCTACTGTAAATTCAAAATTATCTCAATTTTAAATTGGGAAAATAAACATACCAAAAGACTTATTTGTGATACTTCATAAGTCCGCTAGTATTTCCTATTATTTTAGAGCGGCAGGTCCGCTTTGATCTTTCTTGCAAAATTCGATCTCCTCCAGTTTGTTTGTCGCAACTGCGCTCTTCACTGAGTCACAATCTATCCAGATAAGTTTATCTTAAACCCAGAGTTTTTAATCTCCTCGATGCGGATTAGAAAGGGTTGTTTGCCTGGACATGTCCCTCGAAAGGCTTTCAGGCTAACTTAGATTTAAACGGAATAACCCAGTAAATGATAAGCTGAAGATATCGCCGTGTTTTTCCAGGTAAAAAATTTCTTCTGTAAAACAATATATTGTATGTACTGTTGTATTCGATAAGAAAGAATTACCTACTCAAAAAACTGTTTTGTATACGTTTTGTAGTAATACATCTATCAGGAAATTGAAAATCAAAATACAGTCACAATTAATTATTCTTTTATTAAGGTCTTGGTTGAGATGAAAAAGTTAGTGTCAGGAGCGGGATTGGAACCCACGACCCCACGCTGGGGCTCTAAACACATGAGCTATCGTGACTTCAATACACTCGGACTCCACCTCTCCATCTCAACATAAACCCTTTGGAATTTTCTCTCTTTTTGCCATTTTTCAAATGTCGAGTAATCAGGATTAAATTCTCAGCGAAAAAAGAAGAGAGATTACTTCTTTACTTATTATATTAGATCAATTATGACCGCTAAACATATATCGATTAAACTTATTATAGTGCTCATTTTGGATAATTAATTATAGTTAGCTAGTAATAAAGAAACCACCGTAAAATGACGAATGGCGATTTTTCCTGCTAGGATAAATTTGACTTGAATTTTTATTACGATACACAGTAATGACACATCTATACAGAAAACCAACACTTTGAGCCCTGAAGATGATCTCAATAATGATCAAAACTTTGGCACGATAAAGAAAATGTTTTTCTAAACCTACGTCACACCAGTCGGCATCTCACGATCTCCATATAATCATTTATGTAATCTCTTTTAGAGACAATTCCGAATAAATAACTATTAGATATAAAAACTAGTGTAATTCAGTGAAACAGAAAACACGAGTATTGCAACATTTGCGGATTACACTGCAGCTCTGTCATTACACTGCATGGGCAACAAAACTGCAAAATATTAGCAACCGGAATGACAGATGAATAACAGATTTGGAAAAAAATAAAATCGAAATCTGTTTACTTTAGTTACTTTGTCCATTTTTATTTACACAAAAATAAGTTGTTTAAATTTTGCACGTGTCTGAACAGTTACTTTATGGAAATTTTCAGCCATATGGAGCCTCGAGACGCCCACTCTGGCCCAGGTTTGCATCTGTGTGGGACGCGGATATGCGTTAGACAGTTTAATCCGATATTTAATATTAACTGCTCAAAAATGAATATGGATATTTGTAATTTATTCTTATTCTATTAATTTTAATTTGATTACCCGATATTCTTGTTAGTTTGATAAAACAAAATAGAAAATACAAACCAAAAACAAACAAAATAATATTAATCCTCATTTTTAATAATGGATTTACTTAATAATAGTAAACATGATGATTACTCATTTTGTAAACAAATACCTTTCTCGTCGTTTCTCCATTTTAATCCAGTTGCATTCTGTTTGACCATAGAAAGAACAAGAAGTTCGGAATATCATTGTGAGAATGAGTCATTGACGTCACCAGCAGTGGATATTGAAGAGGCAGTTGGCGTTTCAAAAAGCGTGGTCTCTCGGGCTTTAGCCTGTTTCGTAGAGACTGGAAGGGCCAATTGGAGGCCTGGAAGTGGATTTTAGCGCATTACGACGCTAAGGAAGGATAGAAATATTGTCGTTGCTCAAAGACAGAATCCTTTCCGTAGTGCCAGATCCTAAATGAATTGCAAGATGTTTTGGCCTTTTTATCAACACGAAGTTGGTCACATCGTATGCCCCTTTGAGACGTCCTGCAGCACCAGTCTCAGGAGAATATGGTGCATCGAGCGCCTAGAAGTGAAACCAATTGGAATGCTGTTATGTTTACTGATGAGTCGCGTTTCTGTCTCTACGGTGATTGCAGGCGCCGAAAAGTCCACCGAGAACACGGGATTTTTACAATGGGGCGGTTTAATGATCTGGGCTGGGATTTACACTGGAGGGCGAACTGGACTCCATATTGTTGAAGGCAACCTCACTTTTGTCCAAGAAATAATCGAGGACTACATCCCTCAAACCAGTGATCGGTAGGAATTTTTGATTTCTGGATGACAATAGACCTCATAGAGGCAGAGTTGTTCATCAATGTTTAGAAAACCTGGAAATTTTCACTTCCCTTATTGTCTTCAGGCCTCAATCCCATTATGCACATGTGGGATCCGTTGCAGACAAAGCTTTTTGATTAACAACAACAGCCAGTTGACCTGCAACACCAAACTGATAGTAATACAACTGATAAGTGTTATTATCAAATCTGTAAGACAGCATGTATTTTATTTGTTTTTTTCCAGACCCTCTCGTTTTCAGCTCGCTTCAAATTGCTCATACACTGTTCCAGTTATGAAGGTTAATAATATCTTAATACAATATAATCAATAGTAAGAATAATTCGTCACACAAATACTTACTCTTGGGCTAAATCCGACATATCTGGCATATTGAGGAAGGTGTCTCAATTAATCCATTCACTGGTTCCCTATAGAGAGTGTGTAGAAATGCCGTGGAAGTAACAATTTAAATACTACAAAATTGGCAATATCCCTATTTTTGAGCAGTTTATTAACCGGATGCGTTTGATTTAAGAATTTTCACCAGAATAGTTTTTAATTTTAAAACACTGAATACGATTTGATTTTTAACATGATGAAAATTGATTCTAATACCGGTAAAAAAAAGCATTTTTCAATTATTTTGATCTGATAATTTAAAATGACTCCAGACGAACAGCCAAAAATCGTTTGATTCTTCTTTACTTTTTTTATACACAAATCACAAGAGATATTTAATAATAAAGTAATTGTCCATGTGCTAAATACACAGCGGTCTCGTTAACAACAAGGCGGCCAGGATTATTTTCAAATTCCCTTTAATTACCCGTCATTAATTCGATGGTTTTTAACAAGTAGCTACCGGCGTCTGCTATTAGAAGGCGCGTCCCCTGTCAATCCAACTGTTATGAGTTTATGACATATTCAGAAAATCTTGAAATCTGAACTGAAATATGGTAAACCTCGCAGGTTTTATATGTTAAAATAAAATAGCTATAATTGTTAACTTAAAAAAATGCTGCATTAATGTAACTTTAAAACAATAGCAAGGAGGATTTGTACTCTCACAGCAAAATTCAAAGCCATGAGGGGTATTCACTATCTTCTGTTAACCCTGTTAGGTCCTGTTAGTTCGAGAAAAATGACGACGTAGATTTGCAAGAATCGGCAAGTTAACATTGTTCGATCTAACAGGCCAGGGCCACGAATTTAGTGCATTGCTATCCGTTAGGGCATAGGTAACCAACATGGCAGCCATGAATTTAACAGCTGGTTTTCATTTATACATATTTTTATTCTTAAATAAGCATTATTAAGATAAAATCAGAACAACACATTTCTTTTGTTAATTTTTGACCTGTCCTTATGCTCTCATTCATAATAGATACTCCTATATCCCATAAAGTTGTAGGCTGTTAGACCTTAGGATACAAATTAGGCATGTCATTTGTTAGTACTTTTCGATTGCATAGATAACATTTTAAATAAAAAAGCTGTTTAATTTTTATTTTGTATTAACTTCTGGCTTCTTACAATTTAACACAAACGAAATCCAAAACAAACAATAAGCCTTCAAGGACTATTATCGCTTTATCTTCGGTTCTACCAATCGCCACGCGCAGCATTGCGGAAAAATTAACGTTTAACATGCTACAAAAAGAAGGGGGCATTCAATATCTTCTTGGACATTTCTCTATACGAGTTAACTCTTACAATCATCGGGAATACCCCTATAGTCTTCTTTAATCTTCTCCTAATAAAAACAAAACAAGTAAAATACCAGAGAGGATATATTTATGTAGAACAATACGTATAACAAAAGGTAGAATTAATTTTTTAGTAAATAATTACTAATTTAATTAGTTATCTGTGAAAATGTATATTATAGTTTAATTACTAAAGAATAAAAAGGAAAACAGTAATTAAAAATACTGGGCGTCATGAGTATAAAAGAGTGGTGTTTTTTCTCTTTTTTGTTCTTCCTTTAAAAGTAAAAGTAAACAAGTGACATCTTTGGAGCAAAGGCGGACGCAATTAAAAAAGTATATAAAAAAAGGAGATAATCTTACAAGGTGAAACGGTCAGAGGAGGGGTGGCAGCGTCTAGACTGTATTGAGGCTATTGAGATTTAAATCGCGAGCTACTCTCCATTGTGCTTACAGTAAACAACCAGGTCCACTTAGCAAAACCATTCTGCCCTTCTCAGTCAGCCAATTCAATAGCCCGACTCACTAGGTGGTAAACACGTACACAGAAATAAGCTTTTCCCCCTCCGTTCAACGTCAATTTGCCACGAATGTTAATATATAAGGGAAAAAATATTGTTGTAAAGAAATATTATCATTTGCTAATTTGTCCTTTCGATAACCTGGATATTATTGGCAATAACAATTTGATCGTTATTCAGAATACAGTCTAATGCGCAAAATTCTGAGAAGGCGTCTTTTTTTGATACTCGGCGAATTGAGTCAGTATGACACGAATTTAGAATCGGTTTACTAAGAATCAGAGTTCAAATTGAACCAGTAAAGGCTTCGCCAAAAGCTACAATCCTGAGAGTTGGCCCCGAATCGATTGCCTTTGTGTTCTCGTACCTGGTCGTACCTTGTAGAGAAAGTGATATGGAACATCGTTAAATCAATCATTCTGCCTACGATTCTCCTCGACGTGAGCAATTGGAACATATGTATTATACTAAAAACAATAGTTACAACCTAACATACTACCAAGGCATAATATCAATTATATGCTTATTTGTAATGAATATAAAATCAATTTGCGACATTACTATATTGAAAAAACAGACAATTGACAAAAATATCTGTTGTTTTACGAATATACACGGTACAATAGTAGTGGATTCACGATCTTTGTGTTAACCCTGTTAACTCTGTTAGGTCCTGTTAGTTGGAGAAAAATGACGACGTAGATTTGCAAGAATCGGCTAGTTAACATTGCTCTATCTAACAGGCCTGGGCCAATGTTAGACGATAGGTCGGAAATTTAGTCACATTGCTATCCGTTAGGGCGTAGGTAACCGACATGGCAGCCATGAATTTAACAGCTGGTTTTCGTTTACACGTATTTTTATTCTTAAATAAGCATTAATTAATCAGATCAATATATTTCTTTTGTTAATTTCTGACCTGTCCTTATGCTCTTATTCATAATTGATACATCCCCTATCCTATAAAGTTGTAGGCTGTTAGACGTTAGGATATAAGTTAGGTATGTCGGAATTGATGCGTGTCATTTGTTAGTACTTTTTGAGAGCATAGTTAGTTTTATTTTTGGTCCTACCAATCGCCAAACACAGCATTGCGGAAAAATTAACGTTTAACATGCTAAGAAAAGAAGGGGGTTCACGATCTTACTAGACATTTTTCTATTCGAGTTAACACCTTATAAACATCGCGAATACGCCTAGTGCAATAAACTATTTTCCGTAGCGTTCCTGATAGAATTTCCTTATGATTTTTGTCAGTTTTAATCTATAACATAAAAGTGAAATAGGTTCGTCAACGATATATCACAGATGAAGTAGGTATCGCCAAAGAAAGAGCGAAGAAGTCTTTATTGTACCTTTATTTGCGATACATTTAATTTTATTTGTATCATGGAAATACATTTATACATCTTATAACTTTGTGCTTGATTATATAATATCACTGGTACTAGGAGAAGCAGTGATCCCGGAGGACATAAGACTTAAATATTATAGTAGAGAGGGCTTGGGAAGGATTAAGGTAAGACGAAAATTTGTAGGGAAACTTCACGAAGCGGGAATACAATCTTGAACGAAAGAAGTGAAAGGTCATTGTGGATGGTGAGGTTAGAGGCTTAACAGGTAGTTTGGAGAATATCTCTGAGGACATTTGATTGGAATACTTGAATGGGATGGATAGTGGATACCCTACGCGTTATCCCGTGGTTATATTAATAGTCATGCTTGATTTGGGCCTTTGCATTATTTTAGTTATCCAAGTCTCGTAGCGTAAGTCACTCTGCTAACATAATTCGAAATTGTGAGGTTTCTTCTTGTTATCTTTGGGGGATGAACCTGAAATTCGATCGTAACGACATTCCTCATTTTTGCCAGCCTGTACTCGGTGGGATGGTTTGTCAAAGACATTTCGGCATTTCGCCACCCCCAGTGACCCAGTCCTCCTGTATCTTCTCTACATGGTAAGATTTCTGCAATTCATATGACTCAGCTCAGCCTTTATTTACATACCCTTAAAAGGATTTGACCAAGAAGGAAAGCTATTTGTGGATTTTCTTAGAGACATAATGACTCTACTTGATGTCGCATATTCGCAAACCTGCCAAGAAATTGTACAACAGATGATGATCTGGCGAAATTGTATTAAACAGCTAGACGCCCACAAATAACAGTCCAAATGGTAACATGAAACTACCAATTGCTCGGAACACATTTCATTAATTTTCCATGGGGGTAAAATACTTAAAGCTCATTCTGCAGTGTGCTTACTGATGGTTTTGGATACATGGGTGTGACTGATGCACCTTACTTTGAAAGTTTGTTGGTTGATTCATGTCCTGGGATCTAGTCATACTTTCGTCGTTAACGGTAATTTTGGTTTTTGGTTTAATTTTGGTGGTGGTCGTGCACTCTCAACACAACACGTAAGAATGGCACACTTACTCAGAAAACAAACATTTTGAGCTCTGAAGATGATCTCAATAAAGATCGAAACGTTGGTACGATAAAGAAAATGTTTTTCTGAAACCTACATCACACCAGACCGCATCTCACGATTTCTGAATAATTATCGACTACCGGTCATTAATCAACACACATACTACATGAGATTGATTTGTTTTGTTTCAAATATTCACCAACTATATGCGATAACTGTAATGATTATTATTTTGTTTTTAGGTTGAACGTTACAAACGACTCACGGTATGTACATAGAATATTTATATAACATCATAGTGTAAAACCCTTGATTGAAAAAATATTAGTTTACAATCACAAATTTGTTAGTCACGAAGAAAAAAGCTACAGGACACACTTATACCAATTATCGAAGGACTTGAATTTCTGGGAAATCATTTGGCCATTTTTTTTATTGGGTTCATTTTTTCCGAGCTTTCTTCCCATGAAAACCTTGTTAAACTTAGCACACACGCCCACAAGAAACGTCACATCATGACTACATTGCATTCTGTAAATAAAAAAATTAAATTAATTTCTTTAGTAGAAAGCAGATCAAGTAAAACCTATTAAATAGTTTTACGTTTTTTTGGATAAGGAAAACCGTATACAATTTTTCTTACCCTAACTTTTTATAATACTTTAAAAAATTCAAATATTTAAAAATTCACTCTTTTTCAAAATAAAAAAAGGATCAGAAAATAATTAAACAATGTTTCAACTGTGTGTTTTGGGCATCGTACCTTTACCAAATAATTTATTATTATCCTCAGAAAAGAATCTTAAGGCAAGAAAATGAATAAACAAAAAAACAGTAAAGACTTTTTTCATGGCGAAACGAAGATCAGCTTCAATTACGGTAATCATCGGATACCTCTCAAATCCGCCTAAATTCGCATCTTTTTTTTACGAAAACAATTAGACCCCTGTTTCATTTTTTTTTACCACTGACTTGTTTCTCACCTTCCTTTGTCGGCGGGCCGGTGCGTGCATTAATGGACCGCTGATGAGGCCCACCAAATTGAAAGTTGGGCTGGGACAGTGGCCAACACGCCAACCTCCGCCCTATCATTTGGTGCGAGGGGCACCGAAACTTTTGCGTGTCGAGCCACATTTAATTCAATCAGCCTGTCTAGACATGCAAGATGCAATTCGGCAAAACGGTCCTCGATCTTAACGGCCCAAACTCACGCCTCTTCCTAGTTAGTGTCTGGGAAAACCTTAACAAGGTGTTTTATTAATGTCCGGGATTCATTCGGAAGCTGATGATAGAACAACGAAATAAGTAATAAATAATGAAAAACAAAAGGCACTAGCACTAATATCAAGTATCGTAATTTTTGTAGAACTTATCTTTAACAGACAATATCCACAATAATGCCACAGTAAAGTCATATTAAAGTATGTAATTATTATTTAATTATAGGCATAACTTTAATTATAGATAAACCTGTACTTTCATCGTTACCGACCATTTTGGTCTGCCATATTCTGTATTTTCTTTGGATAGAATCAACAATAGAAGAAATGCCGAAACGCATCTGTCCCAGCGAGGAAAGGCCGACCAAAATGATTGGTAACGACGAAATTTCTTAGGACAGTAAGCCAATACGAAAACCAAGAAATTGGATGTCGTATTGAATAGATTTTTCATGGAGAGCGAAAGACAGAAGAAGAGAAAGGACATAAGGGATAAAGAGAGATGAGGAGAGTGCACACGACGCGCGCGCATGTGAGAGAGAGAGAGAGAGCGAGTGAGGGAGGAAAGAGAAATGAGAGCAAAATGCGGGGAGAGAGAGAGAGAGAGAAAAGAGGGAATGAGGACAGATGAAGAGAAAGGGCAGAAGAGATAAAGAGGGATAGAGAGAGAGCAAGAAGAAAGAGGAAATGAGAGCAAAATACAGAGAGAGACAGAAAAGAGAGAATGAGGACAGATGAAGAGAAAAAGCAGAAGAGATAAAGAGGGATAGAGAGAGAGAGAGCGAGTGAGAGAAAATAGAAAAAAGAGAATGAGAGCAAAATGTAGTGAAGTAGAATTCAATAAATAATGTACAAATAATAATATTGTATTATTTTGATGGCTGAGTTATAGAGCTAGAAAATTAGACAACTCTGTGTGTGTGTGTGTGTGTGTGTGTGTGTGTGTGTGTGTGTGTGTGTGTGTGTGTGTGTGTGTGTGTGCGTGCGTGCGTGTGCGTGTGCGTGTGCGTGTGTGTGTGTGTATAAGATAGAGAGATAGAGAAAGAGAAAAGAGAGTGAGAGGGGCTGAGAGAGAGGGTGTGAGAGACCGATTCAGCATGATGTTACGAGAGGAAAAGGAAGAGGAATGGGAAAGAAATGAGGCACCTGAAGATCTATGAGTATTTGAATAATCCGTCTAAATATCTTGGTATCTAAAGTGTGATCTGAAATTATGTATAATATGCAGAAGTATGTAATGATATGTATAAAAAAGGTTATTATATCGTTTCGTTTTTCGAAATAAAACCTAAAATTGTCAAAGTACGAAGTATACTACATAACGCGCGAAAAAAACGCATACAATTTTTTTTCTCATTCAAATTTTGTAAATTGAGCATATAAGTACGTAAGGTACTCTACGGTCGTATTTATCGTTTTTCTCTGACAAAATTCAACTTATAAAAATATCTTTTCATCTGTCTCTTTGGAAATTACTTTTTAAAACGCTCATATTTTCGTTAATAACAGTTCAATTGTGAACATGCATACAATTTTATGCAATTGGCAATATCCCAATGGAAAAGGAATTTTGCCCAAGGACAAGTCAGGTGTATTCAACCTTTTTAATCCGTACCCGATCTTGCCCGGATTAAAAATTCAATAGTGGGACGGACGGATCGTATAATCCGGCCTAGGAATGTTTGGACAAAAGGAAGCCCCATAAAAATCGCACAATTGCTTTTTCTCACAGATAATGTTACTTTCTAACGAAATATTTACACCAGTTCCATAGCACAGGGGCGGTGTAGTGAAAATATTTCATAAAATTCTGTCAACAACAAAAGTGCTGGTTTTACATGCAGTAATAATGATTTTTTAGAGACTGTGAGATGCGGTCTGGTGTGATGTAGGTCACCGTAGGAGACCGCATCTCACGATCTAAATAATCATTAATTAACGGTCACTAAATACTACACATACAGTGATCATTTTCTAAGAATACTCTATTTAACAAAACTTCTTCCACTTATAAAACTTTACACCATATTAAAATGAAATGAATAATGTAAAAAAAAAAAATAAATAAAATAAATGCAAATGTTGAACTCGCGTAATCTTTGCGATCAGGAATGTACATGGCAATAAACGACCTTCTTCCGGGGCTACTGGGGGCAGGGAAAAAATACCACAGGGGTAAAATTTTGAAAATCATACTTGCACGGTCATATTAGGTTTTAAAACGATCAGTATAATTATGCCACAAGATTTTTAAAAAAATCACTTGATATGATTTGGATACAGTTCGTAAAGGGATATTGGGAAATAGTAAATATTGATTATTGATCGAGTCAAAATGGACAAAATGGACCTCTCAAGTTTCAGGGCAAGAAAATGCAGAAAAAACAGTTTTGAAGTCAGCCCAATCGGACCTGATAAAATGGTAAAAAATAAAATAGCCCCTGTAGCTATCTCCGGCAGTGGTACTGATGAGACCAACGTTTGAAACCGTACCATCAAATTATTAGAGTGGGTTTTATAATATACTTTTCCACATAATTTTACTATGTATGGTGAAAAAGGTGCACCTAATTAAGCTGTACAACCAAATTATTCTTTTATTGTACTGAGAGTTGTACCTTGCTTACTTCCTTACAAGTACTTATTATGTTTATTTTTATTTATTACAAAATGAATAAAACTAACTTAGGATGGTGTGATAAAAACGTGTAAACATTTCTACTGTAGTAATATTGTCAGTATGCAATATTGATTATTTATAACAAATTTCTCTTTTTTGTTTCAATATTTGTCAACAATTTTTCGAAAAAAAATTAACCAATGATAAAATATTGTTTAAATTTTTTTTCGATGTAAGGTCTGGGTTAAGACAAAAAAGTCAGTCAGAGCGGGATTCGAACCCACGACCTTCGGCTAAATACGCGGCTGCTCTACCACTTGAACTATCGTGACTTCGACCCACTCGTACTGCAACACTCCATCTCAACCTACAACCGTTCGAATTTTCCCTTTTTTTGACATTTTCAAATTTTTTTAAATCGGGATTGGATTCTCAGCGACTTATGAAGTGGCCACGGGGAGCTGTTTAGTGAAGTGATACTTCTTTTACTTTTTAAATATTAACCCATTTACGTTTTAGTGGTCGATTAACCAAGTTACTTCTTTCAATTAATTATTCTTTCTATGTAAGGCCTTGGTTGAGATAAAAAGTCAGTGTCACGAGCGGGATTCGAACCCACGACCTTCGGCTAAATACGCGGCTGCTCTACCACTTGAGCTATCGTGACTTCGATTCTCTCGGACAATGGCAAAAAGCCGAAGGTCGTGGGTTCGAATCTCGCTTGTGACACTGACTTTTTTATCTCAACCAAACCTTAATTAATTGAAAAGAGTTGTTTAAAAACTTTACATGTTTTCAATTCAATTAATGTATAATGAATTTTATTACTAAAACTAATCAAATACATTTTCCCTGACGATAGGATCACCAGTAGTGGGAGGTATGTTATTTTTATGATTTTCTGTAGAAATAAAATCATTTATTTGTTAGGCAAAACATTGTTTTCTTCGATGTTTTAAATAGACTCTCCTACTGCTGAAGGAAAACTGGTTAGTTTTGTGTTTTTTTATAAGTTCGGTCATCTCAATTTAATTGTAGGGCAAGTACGGTGTAACTCTTTCAATGCAACAAAGGCAAATTACAAAGGGTAGGTTTGAAAAGTAGCACTTGCTCGCCCCAACGCCGTTCTGTTCCTTTTAACCTTTCAATATCGCTCACCTAGAAAATTAGTTTAAAAAACTACAAAGGGCCCTGGTTTTTTAATCCATTAACATTCGCGTATATTTATCCGTCAGAATGGTTTGTCATTTGCCAACTGGAAACTAAGCGGAATTATTACGTTTTTGTCGTTTTCCCGTTCAAGAAGATAATTTTTGTACAAGTCACTTAGAATGTGGACAATGGTCCGGAGTTGACTGACAGATGCTCTCTAGTCTGTGATTATCTTCGGCCTTGTACCCCCTCACCTATTTCTATATAATAATATTATTACGGTCCGCTTGACGCGCTCTGTTTCCGTTTCCTTTCGCGACTACTGTCAACTCTCCTTTTAAAATGAAACAATTAACAATGCGAGCGTGAATCTCGGTTCGACCGTCATGCGAATGCCTGTTGAAGCCTGAAGCCAACTGTGGTTAACAGTGACCATTATGAAAACAAACACTTAAATAAAATATTAATCAAAACTCGCAGCGGATTAGTCATTATACCACTCTTGACATCAATCAAATACAACAACAAACACTTATAAAAGACAAAGAACAATGTAAACAGGTAGGCAACCGATACAGCAGTGAAGGATACTTTTACCTGTACAAATGAAAATGAAGTTTTCAATTTTTTTATTTTTTTATTTTTTTTAATTTTTAACGTGAATGTGTCCGACGTCAAACGATATCATTCAAGTACAATACTAGCACCAGTTCGTTAAGTTAAATTATTCAACAAAGACTTTGCGAACAATTCAAAATGGAAAGTGATTGATAAAACGATCGAACAAATTTGTCGGAGTCGCACAAACACGAATATTATCACTCATTTCGGCCGTAAATGCTTTAAATGAATTAACATACTAAAAAATTTATTTAAAAAAATGAAAATAGCCACACAAAAAAATTTCGAAGACAGTCTGCAAGGAACAAAACAGGCCAAACAAATTACGTCGGACCTACGTGTTTGACAGAAAACAGAATGATCAAAGGGTCTACAATCATTCCGATTAATTTCATTTAATATTAGACACAATATTTTTTATATTGTCGCTAATTAATCACTAAATCAAAATTACTGAATAATTCAACTCTGTTATAATGTTAGGTTCGATCTTTTTAATCAGTCCCACTTATGTACCTGAAGTGATAACTACTTTTAAAACAAAGGTCAATAATGTCGATAAATCGTTTTTAAATATTCGTCGTTTACATCAAGCTTTTAGCTAGATAGATTTAAATGTTCGTGGACATTTCCATCGATAAAGGAACGTGCATGGTGATAATTTTTTGTATTTGTTGGCTTTAAGTCAATAATTTTAATAACTAATTAATTAATTTTAACCGTTCGTGTTCATTTGTATCAATAAAAAGACAACATTATGATAATTTGGTCTATTTGTAGGCTTTATGTCAATAACGTTAATAAATAATTAAACAATCTTAAATGTTCGTTTATATTTGCATCGATAAAAGGATGTAAATATTGATATATCGTGGTATTTGCGCGCTTTAAGTCAATAATGTCAATACATAATTGATCAATTTGAAATGTTCGTGCACAATATCATCGATAAAAGGATGTACATTTTGTGGTATTTGCGCGCTTTAAGTCAATAACGTCAATAAATAATTGACCAGTTTTAAGTATTGGTATACATTATCATCGATAAAAAGACATACGATTTTTGGTATTTATGGGCTTTAGGTCAATACTGTTAATAAATAATTAATCAATTTTAAATGTTTTGTATAGATTTTCATCGTTAAAAGGACGTACATTGTGTAATTTTGTGATATTTGATATATGTTTATCTTTGCGGTTGTACGCAGTAATAAAATTATGGTTTATCTAATAAAATTATTGAACTGAAGCACTTTGTTTTTCTATGAAGCCCAATAAAAATGTTCAAAGTTCAAATTAAATATTATTCATATAAATATTTTATTACTGGCCAACTTTGTCTTAAAGTTTAGTCTATAGCGTAGTTGTAAAGTAAATGAATGCATTATAATTCTTTTTCATAATTATATAATTTTTATGGTATATAAAGTAACTACATTGATTCATTATTTTGTAATTAAAATCATTTTTTAACATTGTACGGGGAACTTTACAGCACCTGCATTGATAATAATCTTTAGTATAATTTTTAATAAACCCTTTACGTGTAGGATTGATCTCATTTCTCTCTTATTAATGAACAATTAAATTAAAAATAATAATGTATATGCAATATATTCCAGGATTTTACTTTTTCTGTATTTGTATGAATTTCTAATAGCTGCCAATCACGATTATTTTTATAAATGGTTTTAATTTGGGTGAATAAATATGATTTTAGAATAATTTAATTTTATTTTACTGTTTGAAATAAGTGTAAACATAGCGTGCTGTATGTTCTGATAGGTGGAAAGCTATGTTGAACTTCGAGATTGTAACGCGAAAAGAAAGCTATAGCTGATGGGTCTGTATTTGTACATTGTTTTATGTCTTTTAAATGGTTTAATGAGTGGAAATAAACGTAAAATAATCCAATGTGGTTGCAATAAGTAAGTAGAAATAGTTGTTAGTCAACAAGTTGTGGAATTCGTTTACCTGGTTGGGGGAAGAGCGGTGTATCGGAAGGGGGTGGGAAGGCGGGGTGAGCCGGTGACGTCGGGAGGAGGAGGCTTCCCATTGGGTGAGGGGAAACATGGCAGGCGGGAACGTCAATCAATAGTCGTGGAGGGGGTTTCGGTGGACGGGTGGGGAGCGGGGCGAATAGCAGCCCGACGGAGCTGCCTGCCGATCCGTTCAGTGTCCAAGATATCGCTAGGCAGAGCAGACACGTTCTCTGTGTGGTCAAGTGTTGTCGTGAAAGTGTTAAGTGTGTAACGCCAAACTGTACGCCCAAAGGGAAGACGATATGCTTACGATGGAGACGGACCTGAAGGGGGGCCTGCTGGCCCCTCACCACCACGGTCATTCGGTATCCTCATACGGTAGTTTGGGTTCTTTGGTGCACGGTAACGTGATGGGACAACCGCCTCCTCCGCCCCCTCAGTCGCTGCATCAACAGCACCAGCTGGTCCAGCCGCAGCAGCAACACCCTCACCACCAACAGAACAATAATAACAACAATACGAGTAAGAACAGTAACATGGACCGGGTGAAGAGGCCGATGAACGCTTTCATGGTCTGGTCCAGAGGCCAAAGGCGGAAGATGGCCCAAGAAAATCCCAAAATGCACAATTCGGAAATTTCGAAACGGCTGGGTGCGGAGTGGAAGTTGTTGAGCGAATCCGAGAAAAGGCCGTTTATCGACGAGGCGAAAAGGTTGCGCGCCGTCCATATGAAGGAGCACCCGGATTATAAATACCGGCCGAGGAGGAAAACGAAGACGCTATTGAAGAAGGACAAATATCCGTTGACGGCGGGTTCTCTACTGCCGAACAACAGTGTCGAACAGCGAGGACAGTCCAACAACGGAGGAGTACAACAAGTAGTGAACAGGGAAATGTACCAAATGCCCAACGGCTACATGCCGAACGGATACATGATGCCTCACGACCCTTCCGCTTACCAGCAGCATTCGGCGTACGGGAGCCACATGACGCCCGGTTACCCCAGGTACGACATGAGCCAGATGCACCCGGGTTCGGCGTACATGAACGGCGGTTCGTACGGGATGTATGGAACGACCGGGACGGGCGGAGCCTCACCTTACCACTCGAGCATGCAGCAGAACAGCCCCGGAGGGAGCAGCATCAAATCGGAACCCGTATCGCCGTCTTCGGGCGGTATCCACACGCCGACGCCTCAGCCGCCGCTAGTCGGTTCGGGCATCAAGCGGGAATACGTACCGACGGGAGGGACCGGCGACCTGAGACAAATGATCTCTATGTACCTGCCCTCGGATCCCAACAACTCCGTCGACCCTCATCAGCAGAACGCCAGGCTATCTCACCTTCACTCCGGATATCCCACGGGTTCGCCCGATCCGCTGGCGTTATCCCATATGTAGGGACAGGACTGCCGCTTCCAGCAGCAATTCGACTACAATTTGTGATCCATCTCTTTCTGTGCCAACTTGCCTGTAAGCGGCTGTCTCACACTGTGTACATAATAGGGTTAAGTTACCTAGTGATCCACGATCGACAGAGAGATTTTATAACAAACCACTAAAGACCACACTATGTCATCAACACATCATCCAGTTGTTTGTCTGGTAAATATAAATTTAATTCTTTTACGTATTAATTAATTGCGTAAATCGTAAAATAGTTGCTTTTTAGTGGTTTGATATTCAAAAAGAATAATGGACGATGAACATTTACCCGGAAAATAAAATAATATTTCTGTGTGCTCAAGGATTCTAGGTGTTTGTAAATATATCGCGTTAAGTTATAAAATAAAAATATATAGATTAAAGTATATATATATATATATATATATATTATATATATATGTTTAAAACAAAGTAGGCCATATTTCGTTATCTTGTCCGTTGGAAACCGAAAACGAGTGATTTATTTTACAACAAGCTTTAAAACAGTACAAATTTTAATCATATAGAACATGACGTTGGGTAAATTTTTATTTTGTGCGATTACAAATTTTTTCAAATGGTACCTTAAGTGCCGTCACTTGCAATAATGTTACAAATTAAAAAGTAAATTATGTAAAATGAGCATCGTTGGAAGTTCGATCTATTAATAGTTTGTACGTAATTCTTAATAATTGTCATAGTAAAATTTTTTTATATATATATTTTTTAATTTCTCACGTCGTTTAAAATTGTAGTTAACATTTGGCCTGTTGTTGTTTTTCTTTTTTTTTACAACTTGTTAACTGGTTTTGCATTCGGGCTGAAAGTATACGACAAAACATTGATAAATATTTAAAAAAAATCTGTTTATATGTATCAAGTTTATTTTTTATTGTCAATTGTTTTTGAAATTGTATAATTTATAAATATTTGTACGGTAACCTACCTGGGGATAATTGTCCTCGTGATTTTTGTAATTTATTGAATAAACAAAAAAAATATTTAAATACAATTCATTTGTATAGTGTATAATGGCGCTATTTCATTATTTGTTATTAATTTTCATTTTTTTTAAATGTACAAATCAAATTTTCCTATGCTATTTATGTACAGTGAGTGTCATATAGTCATTGGCTATAATTATGTGAATATATTATAAATAAGTTTATAATGTCTGAGTTTTTTCTCATTTCACAAACTTTTCACACTTTATTCTTTATTAACAAGAGATGGTTCAAAAGAAACCAACTAGAGAGTTCTCCCCCTAAAGTGAGTTGAACGACTGGGTAGGAGGGACGCACAATGGGGAAATTATAGAGTTTAGAATAATTTCCAGTCCACCCGGAGTAGTCATTTCGTCAATTTTCAAGCAAAACAATTGTAAACCCGTCATGCCGTAATAATTTTCAAAAGCGTTACAATTATACGGGATTTTGAATGAAGGCACGTCTCGCTATGACAGTTCTATGTTTGTATGTCTAAATCAGGGTATATTTCGGAATTTTTGTTATTGAAAATGTTCCAATTCATTAGAACCGTGTGGCTCCGATCTTTTGAAACGATTTTCCTTTAATATCACCGTTTTATAAATATAATTTTTTTGTTAATTTCCAACTATGATATTTGCGTATTTACTCCACATCCGGATTTTTTTTATAAATTTTATTCCAATATGAACATATTTATTGAGACTTTCAACGAGGCAAAAATTTTGAACTTTTAAATACCTTTTTCAATTTTTACTATTATAACTACTAACACCGGTTTGTTATTTTACAATCTGTTTATACTATTTGTATAATACTAGAACACTATTTTATCTTGAACTTAATAATACGAAAAATAGTTTACAGCTAAAAAATAATAACGCGTCAAAAGGCACATTAGAGGCGTTCAAATGCTTGAATGGTCTTTCCATGTTTAACTACCGTCAAATAAATTTAACAGATAAAAACCAAAAAATTATTTTAATTTGTCTAAGTTTAATTCTAAGCCGAAAAAATATACTTGTTGATATTAATAACCACTATTTACTTTAAATTATATTTTCAGTACTTTAGTTACATTTTGTTTTTAATATTGCATTATTATCAATTCCTATGTCTTTAAAAAGATTTATTTAATATGTTTTAATGTCAATTGCTTCTGGACCAAAATTGTTTATAAGGATCGGTGAATGTTTTTATATATTAAGGCGTGCTTGACAGATTGATTTATCTGAGATCACCTCTGCATACATACCAACATGTACAGAATCGAGTTTTTTTCGGGTTTTGGAAGTCCAGGACTTTATCCGTCCCGCTGTTGAAGTAGGCTCCAGGGGCTGTCGATAGCTAGTCATTTCGACAGCCAGAACATGCAGTTTTTAAATTTAGAAACGCTAACACTTTCACTCATTGTTAAATTCATTCTTTTGCTATTTACATACCATTCGCTTAGGGAGGTGGAGTACTTGATATTCCTCCATCACCAGATTATACTATTATTATTATTCTGCTACCCTGATCGAGGGGGCATTATTCCACTATCGGCCCTCTCATACTACACATGCACGGTAATAAATTCATTTGTGAAAACTATGCACAAAACATGCCCAAAAATTTGGACAGGGGACACAAATACGCCAGCGAGGGCGCTCAAGGACAACTCTCATACCGTTATTTCCTGCACGCTCTCTTTATGGAGCCAACGAGTACACCTTTCTTTATGTGACCTCTTTTTTATTTGAGAAATATCGTCCAGTACCTATATGCTAAAAGCATACGCGGATTTTGGCCCAAAAGTGTCTATGGGATCATGACTGTTTAAATGTTTAAAAACACCGTTTTAAAGAGAAAAAACATAAAATATATAAACATACTACAAATAGGCAAAGAAAAATTAATTGGCGCTAAATCAATATAATAGAGGTTTTGACAATTTATGCTTTTAAGAATGCAAATTAAAAACATGCGAAAATATTTGTGATTTATGAAATAAACCTGTATTATTCAGTTAATGAGGTAACGGTTGAAATACTGAGATGATTTTGTCATCGTTATTTGTTCAATGATTATTCGGAAATCGTGAGATGCGGTCTGGTGTGACGTAGGTTTCAGAAAACATTTTGTTTATCGTGCCAACGTTTCGATCTTTATTGAGATCATCTTCAGGGCTCAAAGTGTTTGTTTTCTGCGTAATTGTGCCATTCTTGCGTGTCATGTTGAGTTATTTGTACAGAATGCCCAATTTACCAGAATATTGTAGAAAAAAATAAACTGTCACAACAAGAACAGGTTAACAAATGCCTATTATCACAGAAATAATACGATATTGTTATAAGTTCATAATATATCGTATCGCTGTTAGACACAGGTATTATTTATGTATCTATATAATGTATTGTGATGGTTTAGGACATAGATGGGTCTGAAGTTGGGTCGTTTCCGATTTTACTGGTCTGCCAGGGGATCATCGTGCTGGACCAGGGAGGATAGTTTTGGTCTGCCTGGCACATTTCGCCATAGTCAGTTGTGGATTTGTTTATTGTCGAATGTAAAAACGAGACCGCGAATTCAAACCAACTAGGGATGCTTGGAAGCGATCAAACTGCAAATCGAATTCTATTTAACAAGTTAATAATTCCCAGCTACTTGATGAGATTTTACATCGGCAAATAATTGAGGGCCATGCTTCGGGTTATACGCCATGGTAAATAAATCCCGGCGCGTATTTTCTCCGGATTTAACCCCCTTCCCACCCGGTGAGTGGTCGTGGGTCCCCTCGAGGGGTGGATTTTCGGGAGGGGAGTAACCCCTCCTATATGGGAACAAGAGGCCTTCATGTTTACCATGTACCCTCCGCCACCTGGTTGACGCCGAGTCCTCCATGTTCCGAAAATCCTAGAAATTACGTCTTCTAAAATGTAGGACTACACCTTTTTAACACCTCTATGGTTTATATTTCAAATATAAAATTATTCAATACACTGTTTAGGAGGTTGATGATATCAGGCCACAATAAAGAAGAGTTTTATTGTGACCGTAATATTGTGATATCATCAACCTCATAAACAGAGTATTAAGCTGAGGTCCACAACATCCCACCGCCATATATCTATTTATTTGTTCGAAAATAGAAGAAATACGGGTCGTAATTAAGTCGTTTAAGCATCAAAAAATCTAATTTAATCCGTTCAGCTCGTTAACGTTAGATTTATATGCAGATCTCTCTGATAATAGCATAAAGAAACAGGTCGTTAAAATCTTTCAACTTACAAGTTCATAAGTGCGTAGAAAACAATTCTTAGCGTCCATACATCCCCTAGTAAAGTCAAACTATTGTAATTTTGAAATTGATTTTTTTTTAGTGTTTTAGTGTTAATAATTTTACACAAATTATTAACACTTTTATGATAATGTCTGTGTTTACAGTGAAAAGTGAGATAAGACAAGAAAAAAAACTTTCGTGATATCGCTTTAAAAGTTTAAACTTTTTCCCGAAATCGAGGTACGGATAAAATTTCTCATGAATATACTTTTCTGATTATCTCAATATTAGTAGGCGTGGTTTTTGTTTCATTTATGTATTTCAATCAATTTGAACAATTATTGGCATAACCCTCTCTTCACTGCAACCATTTGCATATACAGGGTGTTACAGAGTTAAATGTCAATACTGCCATTGTGGATTCACTAAATAAAACGTAGTTAAGTGACAGCAGAACAAGGCTTTTATAACTATATAACCAATAAATGTTTTTATTAAAAATATGTCAATATACGATGTTCTTGGGTTGTCTCCTTGGGTTAACGTTTTTCAATCTTGCAAAGGAGATTTCACTAAGAGAAGTTCTAAAAAAGGTAAAACTGAATATGTCCTTAGAATACTTATAAAATAAGGTAACTTAGTGAAATCCCCGAAAATTTTAATGGAAAAGTGATTGCACAAGCCACGATTGAATATTTAAAAACACAACATGATTTTCCCATTTGTTTTTATTTGAGCAGTGTGCATTAGGAAGCGCGAAGTTTTCAATTGGAATTTTGTTATCTTGTGAAAAATTTAAAGTAGTTTGCGAAATGAAAATCAGATTTGTGCTGCTGGACGCCTCTAAAGTTGAGAAATTACAATTTAATGTGAAAAAATCTGATTTTAAACTAAAATCACAAAAATGTTAATATCTCGCGAAAAAGTCAGATGGATACCTCTAAATATACCTCTTTCTGGTAGCATTGAACTACGTTTTATTTAGCGAATCCATCATGGCAGTGTTGCCATTTAACCTTGCAACACCCTGTATATGTGGTTGCAGTGAAAAGAGGGTTATGTCAATAATTGTTCAAATTGAGTTAAATACATACGTCGAAAAAAAAACACGCCAACTAATATTGAGAGAATCAAAGAAGGATATTCTTAAGAAATGTGTGGTGTTTAGGGCACTCTCAACACGACACATAAGAATGACACATCTACACGGAAAACAAACACTTTGAGCCCTGAAGATGATCTCAATAAAGATTGAAACGTTGGTACGGTAAAGAAAATGTTTTTTTTAAACCTACGTCACACCAGACCGCATCTCACGATCTCCGAATAATCATTCTTAAGAAATTTTATCCGTCACTCGACTTCGGGAAACCCAGTATATATGACAAACAATATATTTTTCAATATTGTTTGCTACATTTAGGTTTATATGAAGTATATAGTTGAAAAAACGAAATAAATCGTCCCGCCTGTGAGTTCTCCTCGTTAAAATTAGGCCAGGGGCTGCCGGCAAACATCTGCCCGCGTGGATACGTTTGTCAAAAGAGGAAAGCTGCCAAATAACGGTCAGCGTAAATTTTATTTTTCCCTTTTCCATATATTTCACTTTAATATCCGTTTATTAATATCAGTTTAAACTTTTTAAAAAATATAATACATTACCTCTTGAAGTTCAGGAGGAAGAGGATTTCCGTTATAAATTGATCATTTCGTCTCTACTTTGGGTCCGCTTAGTCACACTAGTTTATTCAGGTGCGTTTTGGCTTCACGCTATAAGGGACTAAGCGGGTCTAAAGGATAAATGGCAATCGAAAATCTATCATGAATTCTTACAACGACAAATCAAAATATCCAATATTGGACATGTTTGTCTCATTTGGGACGTGTTTCAGTATTGTAAATGGTAAAAATGAACAATTTCTTTTCCGATTATAAACATAAATTTTCTAAATAAATTAAAAGGTTATTTTTTCACCAGATCAGTAAGTTTAGACATAGATGAAAACAATGACACGTATTTTTTAAAATCAGAAGAAAAACTGTGGCATAAGTAAATAATTTTTTATGAATCTAGCAATTAACCATAATTGTTTTGCCCTGTTTTACAGACTACTTACTCCCCCAATATACATAATTACATTTTAAAAATATATATTAAATAAGATAATTATTTGTTTATATAAAGTACTTTTACGTTTTTCACATGTACAATTTACTTGATTTTGCTTACATTTCAAACATTTTTTCTTCCATATTTCGATAGATGATATTTATAGTTGTTCTACTGTAGAAATAAATACACTTAGGCTTACAAAAACAATAAATAAATGGTTAATCATAGATTAATATGTTTTGTATAGAATTCAAATCGAATACTGTCAGGTAAGTAACTTGATTATATTTTCTACATAGTAGAATAGTTATTGGTTTTTAAATCAGGTAACAATATTTCATGAAAATAAATTTTTAAATTAATTATGAACCTAAGGTGGCCAATGTGAATTAAAACTGTATAAAAGATCACATGTGTTAAGTTTATTAAACTATTCTTAAACGATGGTATTTTTGTTTTGTTAGAGCAAGAGAGTTCTACGGTTGAAAATTATAATGAGTAGCGAAAAATTAATTTAATCGTTTGCCTTTCCTTAAACATGACTAAGTACCAAGTTGTAAATTTCTCGTCTATTTCTTTCCTCCTTTCTCAAATCAGATTGCACCTCCTTTGAAGTTCGAGGGGAAGAAGATTTTTAAATCGCCTTAATCCTCTTTTCTTGTCTTTTCCGCCTTCTTTTCAGTTTCACCGCTTATTCGTACATTTTTCCTCTGTTTTATTCAACCAGGGCCCAAGGTAAAGCCAGAAATGTTTCTACCGAGATAAACATACCGGTCTAGAGCTTACTTGTATGTTATTATACAAAATTATGTTCAAAAAAGACCTTTGAATGAATTGACAAAATTAAGACAAAAAATGCTCGGTTTAAGCCATAAATCATGAAACGGTTTATTTTTTCTTTCAGTTTACCTGATAAACTTTCACATTCATTAACATTCAATTTTGATCACTTACGTATCTTTCGTAATATATTTATGTTAAAAATAAATTTAATCAATTATTCCATTAACTTGAACAATGCAATGTTGTGAAACACCCATCTGATCAAAA
Source organism: Cimex lectularius (assembly GCF_000648675.2). Lineage (NCBI taxonomy): Eukaryota > Metazoa > Arthropoda > Insecta > Hemiptera > Cimicidae > Cimex > Cimex lectularius. The sequence continues at coordinate 30,712 of NW_019392704.1, forward strand.
CTCAGAGTGAACGAATGAAGGTGCTTTGAATCTCTGAAGCATAAAATAACACTGAAATAAATTTTAAATATTATTTTTCGAATCATATTGCTTATACGTATTAGGAGAATATTGCATTTTCAAAATATAGTAGAGGATGGTTAGATTTGATAGAATTCGTTTACCTACATTACTTAAAGTCCTCTTCGAGAGTTTTTTTAAGTCAGACATTAGGTCAGATTAATATGACCCTTCATGGGTAATTCTGGCGTCACTATTAATAACCAGACCGACGATTTTTCAATTTTGTTTTCTGATCCTATCTCTGATTGTATACTGTAAGAATTTTAATTTCAATAAAAACGTCCAACCGATAGTAAAATAATGACAGCATGTGCTTTAGTTTAACTGCGAAAAATTGTTATAATTTTTTTTTTAAATGGGCAAAAATAAATATATTGTAATAAACATTATTAAAATAGGAGAACTTCTCGATTATATTGTTTTCATGGGACAAAAATAAATTAAAGAAGACTGAAAAGTTTATTGTACTGCATTTCGACAGGTTCTTTTCAGGTAAACTGCTCTAGGAAGATCACGTTACTTTTGGTACAAGTTTTCATCAAGGTAAGTTAATTTCTTATACATTATAATAACATTTACATAAACAATAAACTTCTGAAAAATTCAGCAGTAATTGTACAACCAGGATACACATCGTAATAAGTAAAAGCGAAAAAGCAGTAAGTACTTCGAAGAATGTCGGTGGGATTTCACATCAACACCCGGTGGATCGGTATTTCTAAAGAACACAATTGTTATGCACTCCCTGTTCGGGCCTTTATACTTTATAAACAGCCTTTTAAACAAAAAAAATTCTTATTTATAGGTAAAACATTACCTTACTCAAAGGTCAAATCGTATTTTTCAAAGAACAGTAAAATGTCAGAAGTCCTTATGTAAAACAATTATGTATTTTTTCACTTGTATATGAATGAATTTGACAACAATTAATTCAAAAATCACAAATTAAAATCGAAAACAGTTTCGGTACGACGACAAGTGTTAAAGTAATTCTTTGCTACTTTGGATCAGCGTGACATGATTGACGTGTGAGAGAACAATTTAACAGCTTTGTTTTACTATGTTCGTTGATATAATGGATCTTCAAGTCGATCGGGGAAAATTATAAAGTTTAGTGGATCGACGAACTGTTTGGAAAAGTTTGATCATTACTCATCATCTCCGGGTCCGCTTATTATCGTTGGTCGGACGCGTTTTACTCCTACTAAATTTTCGACGGAAGTTTGATTCTCGGTCCATTTAGCCTCTAGAAGAAAAAGGTAGCTCTTACATATATTTATAAAAGTTCTTATTAGTTTTTCTGAAAAATATACACAACGTGGCTCCCCTTAACCTTTCTGTACTTGTTTATAAACCATTAAATTTCTTTTATCCAATCTCAACTGTATAAAACTATTATTTAGCTTGCTTCGTTATATTTAATATATGTAAGAACGTTCTATTTTCGGCCCTTAGACAAATATAAAGACAGATCGGCTCAAGTTGTGATTGAATATCGATTTTGGTTCTTTCTATTCAGGTTAATCTTGTACGCCTTATCATCCGTCTGTTGTGATTTATACAATGGGATAATAAATTGTACGCAGTCATTCACAACATAAAACAAATTTGCACGCACCTAATTATTGGTTGTGTGACCACCTGCTTCGCAATTTATCTTTCTGTAAAATTTAATAATGAAAAAAACACAATTTTTAAATTGAAAAAAAATTTAGTAGATATTCAATAGTAGAGATATACTTCATTCTGGTTAATAATTTATTTTCTTTTGTTTTTACATACATGTATAATCTAATAATACTAATTGTATGGGCGTCGGTGGCAGCAACAGTTTAGGCGTTGACATGGCTCTCATCACTGTAAGGTATAGGTCCAGGGTTGGAATCCAGCGGCCCTGCATTAAATCCCGACATACTGCCTTTTTATTTTTTTCAAAAACACCGGCACCCTGAGGGTTGATATGACCTCTGCTGTTGCGAACCTCGTAAAAAAAATTGTTATTTCGAGATCGTGAAATAATTGGGTTTTATTTAGTAGATATTCATTAGTAGAGATATACTTCATTCTGGTTAATGTGTGATGATTAGTGACTGTTAGTCGACGATTATTCGGAGATCGTGAGATGCGGTCTGGTGTGACGTAGGTTTCAGAAAAATATTTTCTTTGTCGTGCCAACATTTCGATCTTTATTGAGATCATCTTCAGGGCCTGAGATGTACAAACATTGTTTAAATTTAACAAATACATGTAGGATGTGGAAAAAAGTAAATTTACACAAGGCAAAAAATATTTTTTTATATTCAATCAAAGTATCACTTTTTCCACATCCTACATGTATTTGTTAAATTTAAACAAAGTTTGTAATTTCTAGGCACTGAAGATGATTTCAATAAAGATCGAAACATTGGCACGATAAAGAAAATGTTTTTCTGAAACCTATATCGCATCCCACGATTTCCGAATAATCATCTGGTTAATAATTTATTTTCTCTTGTTATTTAATTAATAACAATAAGATGGTTATTTCCAAATCTAGCGTTCAGCTAATACTGTGTTGTGCTAATGACATACCGTTTGCTGATCTGGTTTGGACTATTCGTAGGCAGGAAAGGTCCATTTAAAAAAATATATATAAACCATTTATAAATAGCATGTTAAACTCATAGCACATCAGTTGATAACCTAATATTGTCGATTTTTTTTCTCTTTATTACTAAAGTTAGTATACTTGGATGTCATCATCATCATACATAATCTTATAATGATAATGCAAACCCTTCAGGTAGTTCGTTTATCTGGTTTATCTAAATTATTCCGCATTATGTCCTTTTATTAACTTTAATTTGAGATAATTGCTCAACTTAATATTTGCCTTACACTAATCATAACGGAATAACCGGAGCCAAATACTAAAAAATGTTTGTTTATAATATTAGTAATTTAGAACTGGGCAGTAATATATCCGGTTTGGCCTTTTTTTTCTCTAGATCGGAATGGTATTTTTTATTACTGTACGTCGTAAATCATGGTTTTCCACATTTTTTTCATCATGCAATATTAAAAAATTATGATCTGGTAGATATCTAGGGTTAATTTATTACACAATTGTTTTTTCGGGAATAATAAACCACAAGAAATACTGAAGTTTGAAATATCAATTCTATGGAACATTAAACAATACTTAAATTAGAGTGAAGTGGTAGAAATAGTTCATATTTAACACTTGATCCTCAACATTTCAAAAACAAAATGGATAAGATTTGTTATTATTATTTAAGAGGTGAGATTATTATTATTTTTTAGATTTTCTTTGATCAAATGATAATATTTGATGATATTTATTGGATGTGATATATCAAACGTTCATCTTAATCCAATTACGTTTTAGTGGTCAATTGACCAAGTTAATTCTTTCAATTAATAATTCTTTTATGTAAGGTCTTGGTTGAGATAAAAAGTGAAAATGGCAAAAAGAGGGACAATTCGAACGGTTGTAGGTTGAAATGGAGAATTGGTGTCCGAGAGGATCAAAGTAACGATAGCTCGTGGTAGAGCAGCGGCCTATTTAGCCAAAGGTCGTGGGTTCGAATCCCGCTCGTGACACTGACTTTTTTATCTCAACCAAGACCTTACATAAAAAGAATAATTAATTAAAAGTAGTTCGTTCATCTTACTGTTCAAATCATTAGCAATTAAAGAATCCTTTCAGAAAAAATAAAATAAAAAAGAAGACCTTAACAACATGAATTAAAGGTTCAAGCAAGTTATTATTTATTTGTGGATCTTGTGTAAGTACATATATCTGGTTTGTACTCTTCTAAATTTGGCAAAATCTACTCTACATTTGAGTAAAGATTTTTTTTTAAATTTCATAATTGCATCTAACACTTAAATCATATCTAAATAGCATTCTACCATTACACATAATTATTCATAATAAAATTTAATCAATTTTGGTTTGTTAGACAAATGTTGGCTTCTCTCATCATCTTCACGGTACCAAAACGCATGACAAATCGCAAGAGGAAATATCACAACAGAACCTTTTGTTTAACTTTAAGTTAAGGAAGATTACTGAAAAAAAGAGATATAGAATTTTGTTTTGCACGAACATCGACAGATTTCGGGCTTCCGAGTTCCAGGACTAGCACAGCAGGTGGCTGCCGGTGTGATGTAAGTTAAATCGCGTCGTTCTCTCGTGGAAAAAAGTCACCGATTAATAAAGTAAATCATACACGGGATATCCTGAGGTCGCCCAGGGTCCCACGGGGAGAGCACGAAACTTAATTGAACGGTATGCGACGAACCAAGGGTGGTAAGTCTAGCATGACTCTCACTGCCATGTGGTCAATCCAAACAGACCCCAAATTAAATCACACCACCTGATCCGGGTTCCCACAGAAGGGCGGCCAATCTGTTTCCATCCCCACCGCAAAACGGGGAGAAAATACTCGAATCAACTGGTCATTGAATCGGCTTAATGACAGATCATTAACCGATCCACTATTTATACGCGAATCGATAATGCATTTGTGGGGGATAAAGGGCTGTCGGGGTGTTCGAAGGGGTGTTGAAAGTAGGATATAAATCCTGTGATGTGGAAAGACGGTATAGAATTTGTGGCCAAATGGTCCAAATCCTGATAAAATGTAATCAACCTTAACCCACACACATAAAATAAAGTTAATTACAAAACAACATTAGATTTGCGTCAATTATTTCAGTCAGAAATAACCATTAAAATTATGTAATCAAAACAATTTATTCTTTACCACTGCATTATAAAGAATATAAAACAAATAGTTTAAACCAAAAAATAATCAAACATTATTGTTCAATCAACTAATTAAAGTTTTTAGTTGAGATAAAAAAAAGTCAGCGTCACGAGCGGGATTCGAACCCACGACCTTCGGCTTGATATGCCGCTACTCTACTACTCAAGTGATTCTACTACTCTGACTTTTTTATCTCAACTAAAAACCTTAATTAATTGAAAGATATTAATTGGTCAACCGGACCACGAAAACTCGAGAATGGAATTATTGTTCAACTTCAACTGTTTTATTTTTCTTTATTTTCCTTATCTGCTTTAATATTAATAATAACAATAGTGTTTTATTACAGTTAATTTTTTAAACAAACCTTTACAAAATTGACACTTTAGTAGTTTTCGTTCACTTTTGTTCTGTTATCTTCCTTGTAATTTATCAGACGCTTTTCGGCATCTCGCCATCATCAGTACTGTATCCAAGAAATAATGTCAACAATAGATTCACATACTTTGTTGATGAATGTTCGCTATAATCGATTATAATAACATATCGTTTATTTGCTTTAAAAATTATTAATTCTTACACGTGATAAACCCGTTTGACCGTTCACGATCGTTTTTGGTTCTTTCCGCATTTCACCTTGACTAACAAAACTATACGACTAGACATCGCACAGGCAACAATTGAAGATGACGAGGATAGGAGAAATGGTTCCGACAGATCAAAGCAACGATGACCAAAAGACTAAAATTATCGATGATGAACAAATCGCAGGCCACAGGTCACACAGAAAAATCTCATAATTTTGTAAAACACCTAAAATAGAGAGCAGCAAGATTGTTAAATTGGCATATATATTATTATTTTAATACACTACCAATAATTCAAAATCGAGAATACATAAACACATGTTTCAAAACAATATAATTGTGGTACCCAATAGTAAAAGTGCAGTATTTTTTACAGACACAAAATATTTTTTACTTTTTTGTTATTTCTCATCTTATCAAAATAAACATAGGGACAGTTGTTGATTTAAACAAAAATAAATAAATACGTTTAAGGTTGTCTTTATTCTGTTATATAAACAAACAAACAAAATCCCTTATCGTTAAACCCTATTCTGAGTTGCTAAGAATCTTGTCTAAAAGAAGTCCATAATGGCCTACTAGGTTTCGTGTGTAGTAATAATAACATTTATAAAGTGCATTGTTTAAGTAATTTCTTTGATAATTACTAATGGAAATACTGCAGAAATGTATCGATGTTTTTTGTTTGCTTATGCTTTTTAATCCTAACCGGTTTGTTACCGTTTATTTTTCACATTTTTTACCTTTTGGTGATGGCTTTAATAAATAAAACGTCACAATACGAAAGTAAATAATTATATAACTTGGAGCTTATCGACATGTTTTCCGAACATCTTGGAATAAATATCCAAGTAAAAAAGTAAAAACAAGAAAAACATAATACATTTTTGTTAATTCGTTATAAATAATATATAAACATACTCATAAATCCAATAAAATGAAAATTTATTACAAGGAGAGACTACGGAGGTTGGATCTAAAAGATTTTCATGAAACTAATGAAACTTTTTGGTGATACTAGCTGGGAAAATATTAGACATGTCCAAGCGTTCTTGCGATGAACTGTAAAAGACAATAAAAAAATAGTTAATTAATTAATTTAAATAGAGGGTTCTGTGTTGTGTTTTACTTCAAGATTGTTATATATCAGCCGATTCATTTTTTATCTAGTAAATTAAAATAATTTGTAAGATCGTATTAAATGAGTTTTACTTAGATGAAAAGTTACAACAACCAAAATACGTTGCGAACCAGTAGGTTAAAAAAATAAGTTTAAAAAATCTGATTCGTTTTAAACAACCACTAATACCTTTCAATATAATTATTTGGAGATCGTGAGATGCGGTCTGGTGTGACGTAGGTTTTAGAAAAACATTTTCCTTATTGAGATCATCTTCAGGGCCTGGGATTTATAAACATTGTTTACATTATACAAATATATGTAAGATGTGAAATAATATAAATTCTTAATTTCTCTAAATGAAGTATACTTCACTAAACCTCTTCGTGGCCATTTCATTTGTCGTCGAGAATCCAATCCGATTACACGACATTTGAAAAATGGTAAAAAGTAGGGAAAATTCAAAAAGTGGGGTTGAGATGGGAAGTTGGTGTCCGAGTGGATCGAGGTCACGATAGCTCAAGTGGTAAAGCAGCGTATCAAGCCGAAGATAGTGGGTTCGAATCCCGCTCGTGCCATTGACTTTTTTTATCTCGACTAAAAACCTTAATTAATTGTAATATATTAATTGGTCAAGCGTACCACGAAATTAGTGAATTTAATGATTTAAAATGAAGTATACTTCACTAAAGCTCTCTCGTGCCATTGACTTTTTTATCTCGACTAAAAACCGTAATTAATGTTTATAAATCTCGGCCTTGAAGATGATTTCAATAAAGATCGAAACGTTAAGCACGATAAAGAAAATGTTTTTCTAATACGTACGTAACACCAGACCGCACCAGACGATCTCCAAATAATCATTAACTAACGTTGACTAACCACCACACACTTTGAATATAAATTTTTATAGCGTTTAAAATATATAAATTTTTAAGGTTAATTTGTCAAGCGGACCACGAAAATAGTGAATAAATTTTTAAGCTGGATTCATCGCGACACTTTTTTTTTACCAAGTCTTTGGTTCTTTTTAACAATCCATAAAACCTCTGAATTTTATTCAAATTCAAAATTATTACAAATGTTCGAAAGCTCTCTGATTTCCTCAATTCGAATTTGTCAACCAGGTTTAAATTTTCTGCTATTATAAGAGAAAAAATTAAGGATGAAATTTACAAAATCTCTTCCAACATTTTTTTTATATATCTTAAATACAAATTTATTTACGGTAGAGAAAGTTATGCAAACAAAGGTAATTAATATAAGGTTCTAAACGTCTGTAGTTAGTGAAGTTGTTTCAACGCCATCACTATTTTTGTGTTTCAAAAAAAAAAAATTGGCAGAAATTTTGTATTGTAGGGTTTTTGGGGGTGTAATAAACGACTATCAATTTTGTTTTTTTGTGAAAAAAATATTTTAACGTACTTTGCACACGCATAAAAAGAATCCATGTGCGGCAACCTTCCAGCTTGTTCAAGATTAATTATTCTGATAATTAACAGATCTTAGAAGGTTGATCAAAAAACATAAAAGAATGTTTAAATTTATTCATTCATGGTAAAAGCGATGTTTAAAGTTCATTAGACAAAAAATGTTAAAATTTCTTTAGTGTATTACACATGTTAATAAACAATCAATATAAAAAATGTTAAAAGACAACAAAGATACAAATGTTATATTTGAAATATGTCAAATATGAAATATTTGAAAAATAAGTGAATATGTCATGAGTTGTCCATAAACATGAATACACAATTTTTTCAAAGAAGATTAACGATTTCTAATAAGATTAGATGTAATCATGAAGATGAGTCTTTGAAACTTTTAAGCATTTAAAATGAAAAATAAAGGATAATGCAGGCTAATAGTTCATGAAGATTGCAGATGTTTATCGGAGAAGTTTTACTTTTCGGAGTTTTACTAGTTGATTTGTCAGTTTCAATATAATATTAATACAGTTCTTCAGTATTTTTGGTATAAAATTGTAATATCAATGGTACGTTTACTTAAAAATTGACATTCTTTTTTTTAACCTCGAACACATTTTTTACAGGGGTATTTCAACTGCGAAGGTATATGAACCCTCGGGGTGCCGGTGTTTTTGAAAAAAAAATGAAGGATGTGGACTTCGAATACATGGCTGCTGGATTTGAACCCTGGACCATTACCTCACAATGATGAGCATCGTGTCGACACCTAAAATGTTGTGGCCACCTAGGCCCCCTCAACCACTCAAGTTTTATTTTGTGCTTTTTGGACGAGGCCTTAACTTTATAGTTGAGAAAATATAAATAAAACATTTGTGTGGTTTGTTCCAACATCTAATGTATTGGTACTTAGGAATCTCCAATTTATTTATAGTGTAAATTTATACAAAATGAAAAATAGCATTAAACACCTATTTATTAAAAATGTATAAGATTTCTTTTGTAAGATGTTTCAACGGTTCGTATTAAATTTTTTGTATGTGTAAAGTAATAAATAGAGTAAATTTTTTGTATCGGAGAAGTTTTACTTTTCGCAGTTTTACTAGTTGATTTGTACCTTACCTTTTTAATTTTTTTTGGTATAAACTCAAAAACCTTGATTATTTTTATTGTTAGATTTTTTCAATGAAAAATTTGTATTTGTTATTTCTTCAATTTATGTGAATTATCAACGATTTTACGCAATTACAAACATATCACCATGTAAATAACAATTAATGTGCTATGCCTGACTTTTTCTAAAAACGGCACATTAAAATTTGATATTTAAACAACTTCAGTGAATTTGCATTGGACATATGAGAGACTCGAAGATTTTTTTCATTTATAAAGAAGACAGACGCCAAAAATGAAAATGAATGAACGGCTAACAAGCCGTGGGTCGCAGTGAATCAAAACAGCACTTAATTTAACTGGTCAGGCAACGGAAGCGACATGCTCCGAGCCACCCAAGACAACAGGTTTCCAGGGAGAAAAAAATCTCCTGTTTGCCCATAGAGGCAGACTTTTGACTCTTGGGGATAATTTATAATTTTTTGGGCAAAAGGCACAACCTGGCGAGTCTCCCAGAAACTACCTGAACCTAATTACCCGGGGCATCTATCATCGTTAGCAATCCGACCTGCCGACACCTCCCGCCTCCTTCAATCAATAACACTTTGCTTAAGTCGTTTTAAACCCCCGAATATGACTGGAGGAAGGCGGAGGGAAAAATATGCGAGCGTGCACTACCGGCGAAATACACGGATATTACTGTGATGGAGAACGGCGGAAAAACCAAAGCGCTTCGTCGTTTAAGAAAATTACAACCGTGGCAAATAGGACGGCTTCCTTTTTTTTAAACATAAACACTGAAACGGGTTGTTTTTCAGGCTTTTTATCAATTTTTAATCAACGGGATACCTAGTCAATGGACACTATTTGCATTCGGGGAGGTCACATTATATTTTCGTTGAATGAAACTATCCAACTCATTCATCCTCTCGCCATAATTAGCTTCAGGCTGCTGTTTTCAAATTACGCTCAACGCGTACAATGCTTTTTATAAATTTAAATACGTTTATTCAATTTGTCCTCGTTAAAGACCAAAGGGAAAAAACGCCTACATCTTTAACATTGACTAAAAAATAAGTTTAAAATAGCAAAACTGTTCGTATGTCAAGAGTTGTTAAGCATTTACGTTTGGAAATAGCTCTAATCACGTTGGAGAAAACAAGATTAATATATTAATTTGAGGGCCACTTTTGTCTGAACCGGCGTAATATTCACGCCGGGACAATCCTGAACAATCGTGAGAATGTTATGCAATATGAGCAAAAGCAATTTCTTGTAATTTTGAAAATTGAATGAACTCTCACGGATGAGTGCTAGTAATTTTTTTTCTTAAATTACTAAATCCTAAGTGCAAATAGTGTAATATTCAAGACCTATTTGTGAACAAATACGAAAGTTAACATGTAAACATAAGTTAGAAACTTACTGAGAATTATTCAACAATCGTGAGATGCGGTCTGGTGTGATATAGGTTTCAGAAAAACCTTTTCTTTATCGTGCCAACGTTTCGATCTTCATTGAGATCATCTTCAGGGCTCAAAGTGTTTGTCTTCTGTGTAATTGTGCGATTCTAGCGTGTCGTGTTGAGAGTGGCAACTGGTATTCGATCTCTAGTACTATTTATTTATAGGCGGAATTGTGCCATTACGCGAACTTTATAAAGTTCTAAATTCTTGAAAAGCATACTGTTGATCCGTTCAATCTTTTCAAAGCTATATTACTTTTGTGAGTTTTCGACAAAAATGGAAAGCATTTGAAAGGGGAACAATTTTATAGAATTTTTTTTCTTCCTAAAAATTTGTATTCAGCTGATTTTGGAGGTGCAAAAAACTTGTTAAAAAAAATAGTTTGGCCTACTTTGCAACGTCGCTCTATCATTGATTTTGTATTGAAGTGGTGGCTAATTAATTTTGACGTAGTCACCGAGCGATTTAGCAAAGATGTTTAATTTTTGTCAGCAGGAAACAAAGTCAATATTCGTTTTTACACCTCCAAAATAAACCTGAATACAAATTTATGGAAAAATTAAAACGGTTTTTTTCCTACGTTTTCGCCCCCATATCTATTCTTGCTAATTGCCCCTAGGAACCGAGAATAAAAGTATAACTTTCTTAAATTAACATATTTGTCTTTGTTGTGCATGTTCATCATATATATATATATATATTTTTTTTTTTCTTTTCTGGCAGAGCAACTTTGTACAATAGGTCAAAATAATTTTTTTAATAAGAAACAAGGTTGATATTCTTTTGCAGCGGCAGTAAATTTTGCAAGAGTTTACAATTTTTTTTTAACCTAGAATAGGAAAATAATATACAGGATCGTATTAAATTACTAGGTATATAAAACGTTACTAACAAACGACACTTCTAGTGGATAAAAATAGTCTGCATCAGCGAGGAGGAATTTTTTCCCGTATCCCGTGTTGTTGGTTCTATGTTCCAAACAAGGCAAAACTTCTCTGGATTGTATCCACATCCAATGTTATTAGGACCATTTCTCTTCTTTGAGCCTACATCATCAACAATTGGTTTTTATCTATCGAACTTCCTCATTTGTTTATTTATGATTTTAATTTTTCAATAATAAAAATACAAATGCATGCAATTATCGCTAAAGGAACAGGTTTAATTGTTAAGTAAGATCTCTGAAAAGAACGAGTACACACGGACTCGAGATTATCTTCAGGAATCCCGTGCATCATAAAAGCTTATATAATACAAAAACAGATGCTGCTGTGTGAAATCATAAAATTGTTAAAAGAAAATAGACACTCTGAATATGGCATAATGCCGAAACGCTTCTGACAAACCAACCTAGCGAGGATAGGCAGATCAAATTACAAACCCTTCATTATTCATAGTCCAATAAAACTTTCAATTAATCTTATGTGCAACTTATTCTCTTATTCATTAACCATTAGCCCTAATTACTCCTTAGTATTTTTAACACAACTATTGAAATTGTTGTTTTATAAGAAAATTTTCATTATTCATGGACAAATTAAATCTTCTTTTAACCTGATATCGTGTAACTAATTCATTATCCATTGGCACTCGTTATTCTTATTATACATTGCTAATTTTAAAAGGACCGTTAGTAAAATGTAATTTCCTACGAAATAATTGAGGTGAGTTGATTATACCAATTCACTTTGTAAAGGTTGGTTCTGCTCACAAAACTGTTTTTATCAACGGGTCTGGATTTCGAGCGTTTAATGCTCATCAGATACCATTTGAATCTGATGATGGGCATTTAATGCGTGAAATCAGGATCATTCCTTATTAAAAAAAATGTTTTGTGAGTAGAACCATCCTTGACAAAAAGTGTTACTTTCCTTGTCTTATAACAAAACCTTCATTATTCTCAGACAAATTAAATCTTACATCATATCATACAACTTATTCATTATCCATTAACACACATTAACCTTATTTTCACTGTTCATTTTAAAACGACCGTCAACAAAAATTTAAATTTTATTCTGTTATAACAAAAACTTCATTATTCATAAACACATTAAACCTTCATTTAACCTGATGTAGTACAACTCTTCATTATTCATTAACATCTTTTAACCATGTTATTAAAACATTGTTAACCGTTAGCTTTTTTTTTTAAAGCATGCTAAGTTTCATTTCACCTGCCCTCAAATACAAAATTAAAAATTTTATTTCCGTTTCAGTAATAAAGTTTATTTATCTACGCTCTATTTTAATTTTCTTTGTTCATGAGATTACATTTGTTTTTAGTTTAACCTTCATTGTTAATTAACCACTTTGAAAGTTATTGTCCATTTCCCGATGTTTTTTTTAAAGACAATGAAGATTTTTTATTAGAGACGAAGAAGTTTTTTAAAGAAAGTTACCATGATCAAATATTTAGTGCTTTTCTCAAATAAAAATTTACTAATGAATGAACTAAGCTGAACAAAATTAGTCGTATTACTAGAAAACAAATATATCCATTGTAAATTTTATTAGTTTTTATTGTACATACACACGCCTTCCTCGTACGGTGGGATATGGCCAAATTAAAGAAAAACGAAACACCCGAGTATATATATAAAGCAATATTTGAAGCCCTAAAAGATGAATATAGACATGCGACACCCGTCTTTACAGACGGGTCCAAAACGGCAGAGGGCGTGGGGTGTGCCGTGTACACGGAGGGAGAATTTAAACAATTTTTGCTCCCTCCTGCCGCAAGTGTGTACACGGCGGAACTAAACGCCATATCCCTCGCACTGAGCACGATAAAAAATAAAAACAACAACTCTTTTTTGTTATGTACCGATTCGCTCAGTGCGGACCAGAAGCTCAGGAGAAAAGCCTCCGTGGACCCCTTAATAAACAAGATAAAAGAACAGTTAAAAGGGATCGATGCAGTTGGGAAGAAGGTCGTGTTGGCATGGGTTCCCGGCCACATAGGGATAGCCGGGAACGAAGAAGCAGACAGGGCGGCCAAAGGAGCCGCTGGAATGCCCCACGACGATTCCCAACCTATACGCCCAGCGGACCTAAAACTACTAATTTCAAACTCAGTAAAAAAAGAATGGGAAACCCGCTGGGCTCGAAGAAATAGAATTAACCCTGCCAAACTGTGGCAGGTTAAGAAAGAAGTCGGTCCCTGGTCCACGGAGAACGGTTCGAAAAGGGAAAAGGCCATACTGACAAGACTACGCATAGGTCATACGAGAATAACGCACGGGCACCTTCTGGCCGGAAAGCGACCGCGTAGGTGCCCGTTATGTAAGGATAGAATAACGGTCGAGCACCTCTTCAAGTGCAGAAGGCTTGATGTATATAGACAATATTTTGGCATATCATCGGACCTGTGCGTAGTCTTGGGGCACGGCAGCGGGCACAGATCGCTGTTCCGGTACCTCAGGGCTATAGGGATTTTTAAATGTATATAGTTTTATGTGTTTGTGTTTGACTTTATGTTAATTTATTGGAATGAATGTAATTTATTAGCATGAAAGGAAGGGGTGATTAAACCCTACCCCGAGGAATATCGAGTACTCTGGGGTGAGTGTGTGACGTCTGGAGAGTAAAAGTAAGTTATTAGCGAGAGTGGAGATGGTTCAACCCCGCCCCGAGGAATATCGAGTACTCTGGGGGAGTGAAAGTGACCAGACCTCTATGTTTCTATCGAGTGTTGTGTTTGTGTTAATTTATCGGAATGAATGTAATTTATTAGCGTGAAAGGAAGGGGTTGCTTATAACCCCGCCCCGAGGAATATCGAGTACTCTGGGGGAATGAATGTGACCAGACATCTATGTTTGTGGTGATGTATATATATGTATTGTATGTTTTGTTTTTATTCTGTATTTGACAACCTGAGGTACAAACGAGAGACTAGCATTCTAGAATATCAACGTAGTATATATCTGAAATCAGAGAGTCAGTAACCAGATCGAGATGCTCAAATGGCTGCAGTTTAAAACAAAATATGCGCGAAAGGAAAGAAAAAGATGGAAAACACGTAGAGGGCCGGCGATGACCTCAGCTGTTTGTTGGCCCATAAACTTCCCACTTATTATTATTATTATTATTATTGTACATACAATTTTTTAAGAATAGTTTAAACTTCCTTTTTTTTTTTTGGTACCAGGACTAATATGTCCAAGCAGTAGAAAAGGCTTTTGTTTCATTACGGTAAACATTGCATCTGTTCGTTGTTGACTAACTCACTTTTATTTACCAACAGGTGTGCATCGGGATACTCAAGTGAAAATTGAACCAGCAGCAAAAGTCTATATTTCAGTAAAATGAAAAATTATAGGACATTATAAATATCCGCCAACGATGTCTAATAAGTAAACGTAGACTAAACAATTTTCGAACATGAGCCCGCTAAATTAGAAATTGTTTGGGACTTAACGTAGTTTTTTCGTTTCAATTATAGCCATAGATAATTATTTGTTGGTTTTAGTAAACAATTTGGTCAACGTCCCACTGCGTTTTCCATTTTAATTTCGGTTTTATTAGGGACGTTTTCTGTAAAATAACAGGTGAAATGACAATCTTACTACCTCTCTCTCTCTCTCTCACTCTCTCTCTCTTCCACTCTCATTCTCTCCCTCCGCTTAATTGCTTAATTTTTTCCAGATTATTATGTATTAAAGAGAGAGAGAGAGAGAGAGAGAGAGAGAGAGAGAGAGAGAGTGAGAGAGAGAGAGAGAGAGAGAGAGAGAGAGAGAGAGAGAGAGAGTGAGAGAGAAGGTAGTTACAAAAATAAAATAAAGAGAATAAAAAGGTAGAAAATTTATGTTTGAGTGAGAGGAGTTATTCTCGTCATGCAGGAGTGATTAACGTCCACGGACTAATCCTAACCATCATGTTTGGATCCGTTTTTTGTCATTTCATCCGCTAATTTACAGAAAACATCCCTAATAAAACGATAATAAATATAACAGCAAAACAGCAAGATTGGAGGAATCTGCGTACTCATGCAGATACGCATATAAGCTAGTTGGAAAAGGAATAAAGATTGGTGCAATTGTGAACTATTGTTCCAAGACTGTTTATTAAAGATAAAGCGAGAATAGGCGGACCGACCAATCAAACAATTATCCAATTTTTCTCGATATCTTAGATGTATACAAACACAACACATGTAAGATTTACTCCGTATGAAACCCTAAATCAAAAGAAAGCGAAGTGGTGAAAACAACTACATATAGGAATGAATATGGAAAGAAATCCAGCCTTATTCCTTCTAAGATATTGCGGATCCTTTTTCACTCCTAAAAAGAACAAGGTTGACTGAATATCACACATACCCACTACTGAATAAGTCGAAATCCTCAACTCCTTACAGACGATGGCAACTGCAATAGGCAAAATAATAGCTCCAAAGATCATCATGTAAAAATGTTCAACAGCTTCCATCACGTCAAAGAAGGTTTCATGGTTAGAATAGAATTTATTTTTGATTATTTTTTTAAGTATCTATTAAATATTTGAAAAGCGTGTTTTAATCATGTGGATTAACTATGTTGAGGTTGTCTCATTCCAAGGGTTAGGAAGACAGGTAAGACAGGTAGACGTTCCGCTAAGGGGACGTCGCTGAATTTTTCATAAAGTAGACTTTTTCGTATTTCCAAATGAAAGGAATCCCCAAAAAAACATAATCGGTAGAGTTGAGTCAGGCATTCGGCCTTTAATGCCTGTCTGTATCGAATCACGCAATCCGTGCATTATTTTTGGAGTAGTTATCCCTTGAGCGGAGGCGGCCTGGAACCGGGGTTTCGGGGATAATTAAGAACAGCCATGTTCCGGTCCGTCTATGCAAATATCAACTTCCGACTACGCTACAGCTTCCTTCCCTCCAGCCCTTAAGCCCTTATTTATTGGCTATATATTCCTGGGACCCTTTTGCCCCTTCCCTTCCACCTAATAGCCAGACCATGGCCTCCAACATAAATTTGCCGTTTCTTTCCGAACCTGCCCTTCCCAGTGACCACTGTACTTTATAGTTCCTTCCTTTTCCACTCCCGCCGAGAAAAGTCGATAATAATTAATTCTGATCTAACTTATATGTCTGACTCTGCCAACCATGTGCTTTTATTTGATTTCCTTGTTTACTCTGATAAATTACTGTTTTGTGTTTATTGACTTCCTCATTAATTTCATAGGAAAATAGATAAATAAATACACCACACAAAATTAGTTAATATTCGTTTTTAACATTGATAAACAGTACTGAGTGAAAACAATACGATTTTCTATTAAACCAGATGTTCTTTGCTGCTTTTCTCTCGTACACACCAAAACTGAGTTAGCGTTATATTAACTATACCACACACAAAACGACTTTTATTCAGTTAACATTTCAGATTAAATCGTTAACAGAATGAGCGTCTAACGCCGCCCAGGAAGGTGCAGGAGTGACAAAAATAGGAGGGCACGAACTGCCGAGGACGATAGGTGCTGGAAGTGGCTCCCTGACACCTGACATTTCCTACAAATGTCATGTCATTTCCTACACACAGATTTACTTCGCCTCCGCATCGAGTAGACCCCCTCGCTGCAGAACACTTATTTAAAATGAACGTGCTGCTGTAAACGCGCATTTCCATCATTTTGAACGATTTGTGGACTATTATTGGACGCTCGATTGTCGATTTACTAGAAAAGATTTTCAATCAGATACTTTTTGTAATTAATGGCTAAGATGGGGGTTGTTTTACTTCATGTCTGACAAAGTACCGCAAGAACGAAAATAAATCATAAATAAATAATAAAAAGTGTACGATTAACGCACCACTTCTACTCGTAATCATCTACTTACTGTTTTGTTCCTATAATTTAGAGAGAAATACTTCATAAACATTATTTTAAGAAAGAAATTGACTAAAACCGCATTTGTTATTAACGTTGGTACTTATCACTAATGTTTAATAAAAGATGTAAAGGATTAAAACATCATTCTTCCTCTCTCACACCCACTTCCACACTCTCACTCTCTCTCTCTCTCTCTCTCACTGTCTCCCTGTTAGTTTGTCTGTCTGTCTGCCCCCCTCTCACTATTTCTTTCTCACTCAATCTCTCTTTTTATCCAAGAAACATCTATCTGTTACGATATTTTCTTATTCTTTCTTTGATTTTTCTGATTATTTCCTCTCTCTCTCCCCTAGTCAATTTTTATTTTTTTAAATATATGTAACGATTATCCTTTACTCCTACATTATTTTCTTTATTTTTATCTATGTATCTATTTACTCTCTCTGTCTCGCTCTTTCTCTCACTTCCTCTCTCACTCACTCTCTCTTTGTCTCTTTCTCTCTTTATCTTGGCATCTTCTCTCCTTTACGGCATTTTCTTCTGGTTTCTTTGATTTTTCTGACTATTATCTCTCTCTCCCAGTTTATTTTTTAAATATATTTAACTATTATCTTTTTCTCCTACAATATTTTCTTCATTTTTATTTATCTAAATATTTGCTCTCTCTCTCTTTATCCTGGCATCTTCTCTCCTTTAAGATATTTTCCACTTATTTCTTTGATTTTTCTGACTATTCTCTCTGTCTTTCCCCAAGCCTATTTTTTAAATATATCTAACTGTTATCCTATTCTCTTACATTATTTCCTTCATTTTTATCTATCTAACTATTTGCTCTCTCTCTCTTTCTTTCTCTTTCTGTCTCCCTCCTTCCCACCCTCTCTCTCACCCTTCCTCAACACCCACCGCCCTCCCATTCACTCATTCTCTCCTACAATTGTTTCCAACTTTTTCCTGTTACGATTTCTTGTCCTATTCTATTTTTTTAAATACATCTCACTATTCTCCTTTTCTCCTACATTGTGCTCTCTCTCTCTCTCTCTCTCTCTCTCTCTCTCTCTCTCTCTCTCTCTCTCTCTTTTACTTTGCCTATCTCTTTTTCCCATTTAATCTATTCATTTGAAGCAAAAGTTCTTAAGTAAAATGAAATCTATTAAACTTAGACTGCTTGAAAAAATAAATCCTTGGTTGTTTCTAATTTCATTAAATTAATTAAAGAATTAATACACATTTTTTATTTTGGTGTGAAACGTTTTAAACAAACTTATATGGACAAGATACAGCATTATTATAATAAATGCATGTGGTACTGATCTGACATTCACGTCTTGACTAGATGCGTTTATCGCTTGTTAGGAAACGACAGACGAAAAACTTGTCTCATACACTCACGCCAACTTCAGTGTGGTACTCTCCGAAAAGATCAGCATGATGAATGACAAGCGTTTGTGCCAAATCTAAGAAACCAGCGAGGACAAATGGACCCCAGTCGATTGACCAATGTGGATTTGTGTTCACTTTAAAACAAATTGGAATACAACTTTAATACCGCCCAGGTATCTAGAGGTGAGAAATATGAAATTAAACACTTCAACAGAAACTTACTATGAAAAAATAAACTTCAAATTAACCTATTATGTTAGTAATCCAAAATGTTCTACCGTACGTCTTACTGATTTTCGTACGTTTTACTGGAAGACCCAAAACTCCGTTCACAACACCAAACACTTTTACGATTTTTGTAATAATTAAGGCGAACCTAAAGGAACTAAAATCAAACCAAACAGTTAAAATAGCCGTTTTATCAACATTTGGCCTGATTAAAAACTACCATTTTTTCTAACTTACGTAATTGTTCTCGTTTTATGCGAAAATAAATTCAATAAATACGTACTCAAACTGTAAAAAAATAATATTTAACGTTTATTATTTATTTTTTCTTTGATCAATTTATTGCAAATAATTTCGCTTCGGTGTAGTACGGCTAAATAGAAAGTTCTGGCACCCAGCCTCGGTAGCGCAGTAGGCAGCGCGTAAGTCTCATAATCTTAAGGTCGTGAGTTCGATCCTCACCCGGGGCAAAATTTTTTTATTCAGATCCAGACAATACTGAATGTACTAAAACATGATTTTTACATTTCGGTCCTCGTAAATCATATTTATATTTTAAATTATTAGTGTATAAAAATTCATAGAACACTTTAAGTGCATAATACACCGCCGACTAACTTCCGTATATCGCTTGCAATCCATTGAGAAGTTTTCGGATCTGTATTCCTACAGATTTTTTTTGTTATTTACACTAAACAAATTTTTATAAACATTTTTAGAAAAAAACTTCATAATATTTAGTCTGATTAAAAAGTAACATTTTCAATAACACCTAATAATATTGAATAAAATAAACGTAAATTTTAATTTAATAAACTTAATAATAATCTTTCCAAAAAAAGAGCATAAAGAAAAAGAAGTGTTATTGGGTTTTTGTTTCTTATTATTGTTAAGTGGCATTAGTTTATTTATCATATTAGATTTTGGATTACGTTCAGTGAGGTGTTCCCTGACTCCGTCTGACAACCTATTTCTTTCGTGGCCATTTTAACTTTTTCGGCAAAGGTAATCCCTCTTTGAATAAGGCCTATTAGGGACTTTGCTTGATTGAACGTTATTTTATTTTTCACTTTCAGCTCCAAAACTTCATATTTATATTTTGGACAATAACGCGCCAAGGTGTTATGTGGGCCTTGACAATTCGTGCACACTGGAGACTGTCAAGGAACAGTCTTTTCGTGCCTTTCCAGCCCACATTCACACATAAAAACCGTCTTCTTACAAGAAGAAATTGTATGTCCAAAATCTAAACATTTAAAACATCGAAGGATAGTAGGAATAAATGGCCTTACGGCTGTCTTCATGTAGGCAACATACAATTCTTTTAGAGGACACGGGGTTTGAAAGTGACAACCCATGAAAAAGATGTCCTACCATCTTTTCTTTTTAACCGATGAATGTTTATAACATTAGAACTTTTTAATTCTTCGAGGAGTTCTTCATCAGGACACTCTTTCAAGTCCCAGCAAGAAATTACACCTTTTCTAAATTTTTAATTTTCATTATTTTACTCCCTTGCTCCTCATTGAACGCTTCAATATAAATTAAACCGTCACGACCTTTTTTGATGTTTACTACTTTTCCTACTTCTCTATTTATTGCTCTACATATTCTTATTGGCGATAGTGAGTGAAGGCCGCCATTATCTTTCCCATCCGATCGACAAATAGTAAAATGTCTTGCCCCAGAAGTAGAAACAACAGGAGAGGGAGTCCTATTTAGAAGAGGATTTCGAAAACCTTCTCGGCCCACTGGGAAAATTTTGAAAAAACAGATGACGTTTAAAGAAAAGAGAAAAACTAAATAAATAAATCTTACCCAACCCTGAAACCAGGTTTCTAGAGAGATTCAGGCCCCACACTTCCCAATAGGGAATACGAGCTATAAATTAGCACCCAGCAGACTTGTTTAATCCTCAAAAAAACTTATCCATTTGAACTCATCTCACCAAAAAAACACTAGACTGTCAAAAGGACGTCCTAGCTTCCACAACACACCACTATCATGCACTTATTAAATCAATATACCTCAAAACTTCGGTTTTTTCCCGGAGCGGAAATTCTTGCTTGTTACATGTTTTATAGTCCCATTATTACTATTATTATTATTAATTTTTAAGGGCGTTTTAACGGCTAAGGCCATTTCACGCCCTAACATCCCAAACCTTCTATCTTAGGTTAGCTATATCCCTTCTGAGTGCTATAAAGCTCTGACTCCAAACATTCACTCTTAAACTAATTTATCCTATTGCCATCCAAGCTTTAATTTATCCTCTTAAAATTCTTAATTTGGAAGGCAAAATGTATGCAAAAATCACATTTTAAATTACATATAAAATTTATTTCTGTTTTTTTTTTGTGTTTTTTTTTTAAATTAGAATTATGAATTTTTGTTCCAAAATTTAAACATTTCCCATAGGCTTGTATGGCTAATAATAATAATAATAATGGAGTCAGACTAGCAACAGTCTCAGCATGAGTATAGGCTCATCCTTATCATTTTATTCTTCCATTCAAATATTTGGATTTTGGGCATTGCAGTTTATTACCCCGCAATTTGTATTTTCTTCCATTTCATTTTTCCGCTCCGGCAGCCTCAAAAATTTCTGCAAAAAAAGAAATCTTGCATGCACAATTTCCATTCAAACATTAGCAGGCAATCGTTGAATGGTATAACAATTTGGGAAAAGGCCTAAATCTCATTATAAATTCCAATAAATTTGAAAAGTGCACTTCGAAAGAAACACTTGAGGACCCAGTAACTCCTGTAAATCACTCGAAAGGTTGAGCCTTTGCCTATTATTATTATTATTATTGTTATTGGCCATACAATGAGAAATGTTTAAATTATTGAACAAAAATTCGAAATTCTAAGTAAAAAACAGGAATAAATTTTATAATTTGAAATGGAATTTTTGCATACATTTGGCCTTCCAAATTAAGAATTGTAAAAGGATAAATTAAAACTTTGGATGGCAGTAGGATAGATAAGTTTATGAGTGAATGTTTGGAGTCAGAGCATTATGGCACTCAGAAGGGATATAGCTAAATAGAAATAAAGAAACAAAAGCTAACGACAAAATGAACTAAAAGCTCAAATTTCTCCCCCAGGAGCCTCGTAATATTACATAATTACGACCATACCGACTTGTTTGTCAAACAGTTAATGAAACGTGTATTAATATTATTTATGTACAAAATAGAGAGAGTTAATAAAATATACACCATAGGAAAAAATTCTGTACTCTCGGGCCAAACTTTACAAGTAAAAAATAGAACTTTTCCGTATTACGATTTTAAAATATTGACTTTTGGTACGAATTCACAAATTCTATTTGCACAAATTTTGGTTTTGTGTTTTTATTGTGCTCATATTTCATCAAATTCAATGTACACCGAGAGGAAAAAAAGTGGTCTCTTGTAATATTTTTAATTATCTTTTAGACGATCGTCCATTGATTTTCTTACAACAATATTTAGTCTATTTAAAAGTTTAGTGGTAAATAAAATACAGATAAAATATACCACTTGTGTTGAAATTTCGATATTGTAAAGAAATCTTTGAATAGTCAATCTTTTTTTAGTTGGTTTTTCTGTAAAGCATTTTTCTGACCTTCCGGTGATTTGACTTTTTTTAAGTTGTACCATTTTTAAGTTTCAAATTTGTTTGAGTGATGGTTTTAAGTGATACAGATTCGGCTTGCAATAGCATTATTGAAAGTTGGAAGAAGTCAACCGTATGTGGCCATGGTGCTTAATATTTCTAGAACAACTGTCCGAAGGGGTTTTCCATCGCTAACAAGATACTGGAGGTTGCTCAAGAAGGCATGGATGAGGTCGCCAACGTGAGGATTTGGAAAAGAACTGGAGAGCGATGTACTCCCGATTCCAGCTATATTTTCACTACGGAGAAGTAATGTACGTAGTGATGTCATGGTTTGAGCAGGCCTATGAAAGGTCGCTCAAACTTGATCATCATCGAAAGTTCTCCAACAAATCCAATATTCAGTTCAGTGATGACCTAGAGTAAAGACTTAACTTATACTACTTTTAAAAAGTAAAGAAACTCATCATTTAATCGTTTAATATTTTTTAATAGTTTATTGTCTGCTTTTATCCAATTGTAAATTTTATTTGTTAAAAACTTTTTAAAACAACACTTTTTCCAAGAGTGTCCACGATAATCGGATCTTTTGGGAGAACATCAGCCAATCTAGCGAAAACGGTTCACAACGGTTTACTCAGGTGTGTTGAAATACAAGTCTAGGATAATAATAGAACAAAAATTTATGACAAATTTGAAACAAACAAGTTAATGAAGTTGTTTTTTTGAAAAATCTCTTGTTGATTTTGATTATTACTTTAAGTTGTTGGTAATTTTATTGTACTTTAGATCTCTTTCTCCCTAACTCTCACTCTGTCGGTCTCTTTCTGACACTCCCTTTTTCTCTGTCTGTCTGTCTGTCTCTCTCTCTCTCTCTCACTCTCTCTCTCACTCTCTCTCTCTCTCACTCTCTCTCTCTCTCTCTCTCTCACTCTCACTCTCTCTGTGTTCTAAAATATTTTCCTATATATTATTTTATTATAGATCATTACAATATATTTAGTTTTCAACTACTTATATATCTATCCTTCCAGGTATTGTAATACTAATAATAATTTATTTATCGCGATTATAATTTATCGTTTTTTTTAATTTTTTTATCTGGGAGATTATGCACATTTACCTACTAAAGATTTACAAACCAATAATGTAATAAGTAATACAATATGAAATTTATTTCCGCTAAAAGGATATATGTTCTATTGTTCTAAGATTAGTGAATATAGGAGAAAAAGGTTTTTAAGTACAGGTAATAAATGTTATTATTGATTTTTTAACATTCCATATTTTTCAAAGTTACGTGTTAATTTTCTCGCTCCAGCTTCTAGCAAATGGATTTTCCTGTAGTTTTTATTTTTCTGAATCTCAATATGAATTCCACAAAGAGAGATCAAGAGGATCTTTGAATGTCTCCGAGCTTCGGTAAACCCTACTTTTGTTGTTGTTATTGTTGTGATTTAATTAACTCCCGGCGAGACTGATTTAAAACGAGTTTCCGTGAATATTCCGGGGTTATGAGTGTCGCGTTTTGCCGTGGATAATTATCCATATTTCCTGTTCCATTTAGTTTCCCGGATGTGCGATGCCGGTATTGAACGGCTAAACGTAGTTGTGACGCGTAAAAGGTCCCAAACGATAATGTTTTGAAAAGAGAATTGTTTGCCCTGGTTATGACACGGTTTAGAACATCTTTGTTCTGCAATTATATCTCTTAACAAGTGCTGAACACAAAGCGGATCAAGCTGACCCATCGGTAATCATTACTAGTCAATAAAACTCGAAACAAGTTGGAACCAAAGGATAATCTTGCCCTTTTTATATCGTGCAACGTTTATTTCTTTTGAGAGATCTCATATGCATATTCATGAAAATTCTGCTTTTTATAATAATCTGTTTTATTCATGTTCATATAGTACCATATAGTCTTTCGGATGAAGTAAGTGCTGAGTATTTAATTTTAATAATTATTTTTAATTATTATTTAATGAATAGTTATATGTATTAGCAAATTTATAAAATTGTAATGTTTATAATATTATGTTGTTATATAATGTTTTATAATATTATGTTGTTTACCAACGTAATATTATAAAAAGTTTAAAACAATATATTTAATAATTAATTTTAAAAACAAAAATAATTGAAAAGTTTTTAATTATGTTAAATCTTTTGAACTAAAAGTAATGCGAGCCGTACAAGTTTCTTGAGTTTAATTTTTTTATGATCACGACATAATATATTAAATATGTGAGAATAAGCTGGCATATTGCACTTCATCATCATCACTTCTCAGACCTCAGCGAATCGTCCGCCTACATTCGCTGTTCGATTGAGCATAAATGTGTTTTTATTATTTTCTTACGTAATAATGAATTATGACTGTAACAATACTAAATTATCTCGGCAAAAAATCTCGTCTACACAAATATTTGCATGTGTACAAACAATTAACTATTCTCATAGAGGATAACAATAATTTTTGAAATAAAAATTGGGGATAAGGCAAATTTGAAAGAAAATACTCCATTACTTCGTCAAGCTTTCGAGGAATACATCTAAAACTATAATTAATAATTCCCAAAGTTAACAAAAATGAACATCTGATCGCAGTTGACCCATCCCCCTGTAATATACAGGTTGCAGATCTATAAGTTTCAATATTCTAAGTAAAAAAGATAGCACATTTTAGATTTCGCTAAATAGTTAATGAGGTGCTTCAAGGGACAAATATGTGTGGACCTTTGCAATATGGTGCGGAGGTTGTCAACTTCATCATTTTAAGTGATAATTATTCAGAAATCGTGAGATGCGGTCTGGTGTGATGTAGGTTTAGAAAAACATTTTCTTTATCGTGCCAATGTTTCGATCTTTATTGAGATCATCTTCAGGGCCTCGGATTTACAAACATTGTTTACATTTAACAAATACTTGTAGGATGTGGAAAAAAGTGAATTTATACAATGCAAAATATATTTTTTTGTATTCAATCAAAGTATTTGTTAAATGTAAACAATGTTTGTAACTCCCAGGCCCTGAAGATGATCTCAATAAAGATCGAAACGTTGGCACGATAAAGAAAATGTTTTTCTGAAACCTACATCACACCAGACCGCATCTCACGATTTCTGAATAATAATCGATTAACGGTCACTAATCACCACACATTTTAAGTGATGGTCAAGTGTCATTTGAAACAGTAAATAATTATCATAAATATGATGTTTTGTCTGAACAAAGGAAAATCATTTAAACTCTAGTCAAACTGAAGGTTAGTGTGTAACCTCTATTAGGTTTCGTAGTACAATTGACCAAATAAATCTTTTCTATTAATTAATTTTTAATTAAGGTTTTGGTTGAGATAAAAAAGTCAGTGTCACGAGCATTGAAAAATGACAAAAGTGAGGGAAAATTCAAAAGGTGAGGTTGAGATGGGAAGTTAGTGTCCGAGTGGATCGAACTCACGATAGCTCAAATGGTATAGTAGCGGCGTATCAAGCCGAATATCGTGGGTTCGAATCCCTCTCGAGGCACTGACATTTTTATCTCAACCAAAACGCTAATTAAAAATTTATTAATTGAAAAGTTAATGAGCAGGTTGGCTTAGTAAAGACACATATTGGCACAATAGGGAATCATCACATATTGGCCCAAATAATACTTATTTATTCCTCTTCCGTTTGGAAGAATCATCGACATGCTCTTTTTAGTCAAACTACCTAGGTAAACAAAAAATAGAATAACTAATACAAAAGTGCGTAAAAATAGTTCCAGTAGGAAGAATTTAGATAGGAAAGTGCGTACTACAAGGCCAGAAGTGACCCCCGGAGAAACCGAACTACTAAAAATGATTAAATCAACAGAATAATAAAGTTAAGTTGAATTTTTGTTGCCCAGCTATAAAATAATATAGTTTCTTATTAATTTATGTTTTTAACATTTTTTTCTTAGCAGCTAGGTGCCGTGGCTATTGAAGGCACATCGTTTGTATTGATTGGTAAAATTTGGCCTGTAGGGGAGGGCCTGGCGATCTTTAATTTTTGAACTTCTGAGACTTTTGAAAAAATGACTGATCATTTATTTAATTTGTCCTTCCACACATGCTGAAAAATGTAACAGCTTAACCTACATTTGGCGGATAAATTCACACTAATAAATACAGTCATACTATCTAGAAATGTTTCTTCTCCAATTAAAATATAGTCCTTCTACAATTAAAAATTTAGTGGGGAGCAACGAGATTTTGCACCGGTGTATATATATATATAACACAATAAATTAAATATATATACTCTCTTTCCTGCACCAAACTTACTCACTCAACCAATCCAGAAACCATTTAGAACGATAAAATAACTAACCTAGGAAGTGGGTCTGTGGGATGGATACTCTACATTTTGCCACAAACCTACCAATCCATGCAACCTATCAGGCTAATAAATACATTCTAGATGAGAAAAACTACGTGTGCCTTATTAATTCGCTCGTTTGTAATTATGTATGCAATTTTCCTAACAATATTCGCATTATAGCACATTAAATTATTGTTAATAAGGGTAGGGAAGGAGAAAGGCCATACTTACCAGGTTACGCATAGGTCCTACTGAACATATTGAAGGTTGCTGGTGGGAAAGAGACCGCGTCGATGCTCATCATGTATCGAAAGATTAAGCGTTGAGCAAATTCTAGAAGCCTGTGAGCTACGGAGTCCCAGCTGGCACCCCTTATGACACGGCAGCGGGCACGGATCGCTATTTACATACCGTAAAATTTATGGTTATAAGTTTTTAAATGTATATAGAATGTGTTTGTTTTATGCGTTGCGTGTTATGTTGGTGAAAATGTAAATTATTAACGTGAATGAGTGGATCATCCCCACCCTAAGGAATATCGGGTATCTGGGGTTAGAGTGTGTTGTCCAGAGAGGGTAAGTAATTTATTAGCTTGAATGGAGGTAACACGACGTTTCTCGCTGGTGGACCGGGGGAGGTGGGAAGCGTGAAAAGTAGGTGTCATGTGTTTATGTTTTTATTGTTCTCTTAATAAAGATTTGACAACCGCCTAGGAGAAATTCCAAAAAAAAAAAGCATTTATTCAAATGATTTTTCCGGACACGATCCCGCTTAATTCTTCCGTTCTCGCCCGTTGTTCATAACCTTTTGCGGCTAATTTATTGTTTCTGGTGACGAGGCGAAGAAAAGAAAAGAACCACCAGAAGATGAGCAATTTGTTATCGGCGCCACTTAGATAGGGCAGTTCTTTTGTCATTTCACTTCACGCATATCTCACCCGGCCGGGTCAAACCCGTGAAATCGCTCCACCGTTCTCCAGTGTTTTCTTTACGGGTAATTTCTTAATGGTGAACCTTTAGGTTTTTTTATTTTAAATAGATTTTCTGTTTGTAGTTTTTTTTAATATACCTATAGACCTGTTAATGTAAATTAATTGTTGAAAAACAAAAAATAGTTGAATCCAGTTGTATACCTTATTCCTAGCTTACTCATTCCTCATCTGTGTAACTTTCTTCTTTTGAAAAATATGTGTTTTAATTATATTGCACAAGAACACACAATATCAGGAGGACCGTAATAGCTGATAGCTCGTTGACCCTGTTGACGTAGGTTCAATTGCCACCCTCCCCCTGAGCAAATGTTGTACATACACATACTTCCTACTCTGACTAATATGAGAAACACAATACCATTAAAAACATGTTGTTTATATATATATACATTTTTTAAAAAATTGGTGAACAGTTCGTACAAGTTAACAGGCCATAGCTGGGCTCTTGATGTATTTTTTCCTCTTCTGTATTTTCATGAATTCTTAGCAATATTTTGTAATTCTGTTTTATCTTGATACCTGAGATATATCATCTGTGGTATGCCATCGTCCCTTTGCGTAGTAATAGTAGGTTCTCTACCGAAAAAGGGGAAAAAAATCGCTACGTATTTTTTGACAAGTCGCCGTAACTTCTGTCGATGGCCTGCCTTCATCCTAAACAACAACAAATATGATCTTACCAAATTCCTTATTGTAGGGTTATGGTGCTCTATATTCCGATGACAGAGGATCATTATTCAAGACAAATGACCTATAGACTCATAGAACTATAAAAAACATTCATACCGATTCATCCATACTTAATCCATATCTCCAATAAATACTATTTCCCATCATTGTATTACACACCATATGCATACTTCACTATTTATATTTAAAAACGTAATATTGGGGTAACCGAGATGCCCCGATATTCCGCCTACGGCCTCATTTGGTTCATATCAGGCACACATAAAGAGCCTAGTTGCAGGCAGTCGAGATTTCTTGCTAATACATACATTCATCCGCACAAGTTGGGGAATATAATCAGAAAAGGGGCTGTTTATTAATCTTATTTTTTTATATGAGGTAAACATATCACACCGTTCTATACAAATTTTTAGCCCATCGAACTATACTAGTAAGAGGACCTCTCACCAGAAGAGGATCAATTGTGAGTCGGGTGCGGCCTATACTATATTTTTTTCTCTGTGGGTCACGGTTTGATATGTATTTTAAATTATGAACTAAGCCAATATTTTGGCTAATAATTGAACTCCATTGCAAACTTTAATTTTTTTAAGCATATAACATTTCATCTAATGGGTAAACATCGAATTAAGCATACATTTTCAACTTCTTACAGTTAAGCATACATATATTACGAGAAGGCGAAGACCAAAACAACGTGGGGAAAAGGCCAAAATGATCAAAAAAGATCAAACTATAGGTTAATCACAACTGATAATCTAGCCATTTAAATTTCTTAAGATCATCAAGAAAACCTCAGATCTATCTAGAGCTAAGATTTTTTTTAAGCCGTTTCTCATCGTCTTTGAAAAAGGGCTGATTTTTGTAAAAATATTATTTGTGTTGGTTGGCCTAATAAAGTAGTATAGAATAGTCTTGCCGAACCGCAGCTTCCCGTTGTTAGTAACATTTCATACATAACTTTTTTATAAACAAAGCTTTCTGTTTATGAATTAGTGCTACGATTATTAAAACTAAATTTTAATTTAAAATCTTTTACTATCTCTTATTAATTCGTGAATCAATACAAGTTTATATAATTGCCGATTTAATTAGACAACAACCTTCCAAATTATAATTGTATGTTAGAAAGCAGGATACTTAGGGCCAGATTAAACACAACGGAATATTTTATAACAAAAATGAAACCTTAATCAGGGTAAAATATAATCAAATATAAACTGTATCATATATTATATATTTATATAATTTTTATTTATTTTATAATATTCATTTTACATTTTTGATATTTTTTAACTTTATTATACTTGAATTTTTGGATGCCTCAAAATGGTGAATAATCGTTAATATATCTTTTAGATTCATTTTCCTGATGATGGAAGTATTCTTCGAAAGCGCGACGAAGAAACTGAATATTTTCTTTCCAATTTGTTTTTTAATGTATTAACAAAATAACAATTTAAAAGAAAGTCGTTTCTTATAATTTTCGTGTGATCCTAGCACAAGTCAAACGGTCCGATGTCACCTTGAATATCGCAATTGATCCGTTCGTGACTAGAAGTCTGTTTCGAAGGAAAAGGTTTTCGCCAAGTCCATCGTCCAAAATTACACGGCAAGGGGTAGAATTAATGTTTGGATAATGACCGGGAAGCAGTTATACAGGTGTAAGCCGGTGGCCAGTTCGACTGCCAACTGGTAGATATCGGAACAAAAGGTTTAGAACAACAGGTGACATCGCGTGAGATATGATTTCCAATAGTCAAATCATAACTATCACTTTCACGAGGCAACTCATCGATATTGTAGATAATTAAAATTTAAAAGATACTAGTGGAATTTTCAATAATGATAATTCTCATATTTAGATTTGTATATTGTGTGTGTATGTGTGAGTAGGCGCGCATGTTTGGAAAGATTTTAGATTATCATGTAATGGGATTTTGTATGAACTGCGCAACCTTATTCCTCAAAATATGTTTTTGATACCATTATAGAAAATATCACTGGCCATCTGCAAATCGTTTAAAATAAAAATGTTTTGCGTTTTACAAGTCATAACTTTTTGTAAAACTAAAAATGATTATGCAAAACGAAAAGTATTAGCTAGTTCAAAATTTTTGACTTCACCTAGTAACAAGTACCTTCGTAGTATTATTTCACCGTGAAAAGAATTTTTCATCGGACTCACAGCGAGAACAGGCGGACCAAAAATCAGCTTTGAATGACACTCCACAGTTCATCGACTCATAGACCAACTAGTGTAATTACATAAAAAGTGTGCTAGTTTGAAGGTTGATCTACGAGTGAATGAACTCACAGTGTGGTTCGTTAAGTTTTAATCAGTTCCAAATTCATAGAGTTTATATGAATGAGTAATTCCACAAATTTACCCTATAAAAAGACAATTTTTTAAATAGAACTTTTAAATTCAAATAGTCTCTTCAATTATGCACATGCTGTTTTATTTTCCAAATTATTTTTTACCAACTGAGAATATGATAGGCATACTAGATAGTTGGTTGCTTATGAACTCATTGTCCAACAAGTGAGGATTTGGTGTTAATAAATCTTTATAGAATTCTCCCAATAGAAAATTGAAAATAAAACATTCCCTATCGTTTCCAGTTGCTGTTTGTAGATGGAATCGACCACACGCTGGGAAGTGGGTTCGGTTTTTGTGTACCTGAGACGTGTTTAATATTAACGACTATTGGCCGTCAATACGAATTGACACGGATGGCTTATGATGCCGAACCACCCGCGGAGCTGTATGTCACCCAGGAAGAAAATAGGGCTATTTGCATCCTTCGACTTTTTCCATCATCTCCTGCCTTCCAATCTCGAAAACCGTTTACAGGGCGTCAATAATTTTTCAGCACGGCCCCCTGGCTGTCACACGCTCCCGATCAAATCGGTACCCGTCGTCCCGATCCGGCCGGGGCACGAAGTGGTTCAAGTTGTGACAGACCGTCCACCGTTCCTCCACTGGCTATCAGTGACGTGGTACAGTTGGCAACAGGTAGATAAGGAATGAAGTCGGGAACCGGACGTCCGGTATCACGACCCAGGAAGTTCCGTCATATCCGGAGTCTGCTGATTACATCCCAACACCCACTTCCTTTTACACCCCGATTTGGGTGGTGCCCTAATCAGTGCATGCTAAACTACCTCGCCTTCCCGATGTTGAAAAGGACATCAAGGCGTAATGCATAAATTACCGTTAAACGTTCTTGCAACTGCAGCAGGACACTTTCTGTCGGAATTGTCTAACCCTAGCAAGAGATTTTACTGTCCTTTATATCTTTACATCCGCATTTGTTTTGAAAAATTCCACACATTGATCATCCCCTGCGTTAGACTACCCTCACGTTTTATACATTTCGAGCAAGAGTGTGATAAATTTTACGCATTGCATACTCATACCATTACTCTTAAACAGAATCATACTTACATTGTATCCCTTGATATAACTACCCTTAATTTATGTGCACGACGATGAAATCTCTACTTTACTGAATACATTCTTAGACCTATTACATTATCAAACTATGGTTTATCAACCTGCAGACTTCATCAAGAAATATCACAATTTATTATTTATTTACAAATAAAAATTGTACAATAGTTAATAATTGAAGGGTGCAACTATATTTGGCAGCAAACAGATAGCGTGTCACTCTATATGAGAATCGTGCATGAGCACGACAAGGAGTGTCTGGGTCCCCTGTTTCTAGAGTAATGAGAGGTTTGAGTAATTAGCGTGTGTTGAAAGTAAATGTATTTATTGGCGTGAATATTTTCAGTGAAGTGTCAGGGAGAAAACGAGTATGTAAATAGGAAAGAACGTATGGCATGATGATATTTAGGAACTGCATGCGTTGAGTACTGAAAAGACCTAACTGTTGAAAGCAACCGGAGCCCAACCTCGGTTGCTGGACGGATAAGACCGAGGTCTCACACCGGACTGCAAACATCCAGGGTGATTCTCGAGGCCTAACAGGTTATTTATTGTAAATTACAAAACATGGAATTGCCGATGGACTGCGATAAGTTTTAAGAACAACTCTGTACATAGGCTGTGTAAAATAAAAGTTGTGTTTGGGTCGTCTGAACAGGCGCGCAGAGTGCATCTTCTTGGTCGCTATAGCCTTACTCGTCGTTATGTTGGTAGTTTCTCTTGTACCTGGTCGAAGTATAAATTTACCTTGGTATGCATATTGTAGGCGATTAGGATATTTATTTTTCTATAAATATGGGTAACATGTACAGTCACCATGCATATATCTATGACAATATTCATTGACCATCATAAAAGTACTACTTGTATATTGATTTCAAAAACGTTAGTTTTATCTGGATCGTAAAATATTGCAAAAACCTGACCTTAAGTTTTAAGTTTTAGGGGTTTCACTTATTGTGGAACTACATTGGAAAAAGATACAGTTTTATATAAAATAGTGAACCTACACAAAATAAAGATTAAAAAAAGAAAGATAATAAAAACGAAAAACTGAATTAAAACGACATGCAACAACAATTGAACGTAAAATTCGGCGCCTGAGGCTGCAAGAAACATCAGTAAGGCGTTGGGAACTTAGCAAACCAACGGCGAATGGTAGGTTTATTTATACTCTTTTTTTTTTCTTCTTTTTCGGAACACCTCCAACTTTAATTGACAACGATGTCCTGAAGCTTCAGGTGGAAGAAAACCACTATCAAATAGTCAGAGGACTCACAGCACAAATAAATGCAAGCGCAGACAATTAAGGAACATAGCAAAAGTCAAAAGGCTTGATCTATGAGTCCCTCATGAGATAACTGAGCGACAGTGGTTAAAGCGCCTTGATACATGCGTTTCGATGCTTGCCAGGCAATAAAACCGAGCCTTTCCTTGAAAGAATAATAGCTTGTAATGACAAATGGATGGCATATGACAATCAGCGTCGGTCCGGGGATTGAACATCGACGAAAGACCAGGGCACATGCGAAAACCAAATTTACACCCAAAAAATTGATGGTGATCGTATGATGGTCCATGGCTGGATTCACTACTCCTTTTTGCCTAGAGGTGAGACCATTGCCTCTACATTGTACTGCAAGGGAATTAACGAATGCCGCCCCATTCAGGAAGGATCGAGAAACCAAAAAAGAAATTTAACGACTAAATTACAGATGCATTCGACTGTCAAACATTTGTGATTGCCAATTTAGATCATATTTTCAAGGTTCGACTCTATCATCCATCACAATAAATTTTTAATTTATATGCAAAAAAGGAAAGACAGTTTAATCGTTAAGATGTTATATTTACAAGAAGAACAACACAGACGGCGAGAACAGGCGGATAAGTGCAAACATTTGTTTTCAAGCCTAATCAACAAAATTGTAAAACACTTTTGAGGAATTGTTAAATGGTGAATCAACTACCTGAAAGTAAATTTTACATGCAAACTATTATAATATTTTCGAAGATAGTCAAGCGAGTCTAAACCTTGGGTGGTTTTGAAATCGAAGCTCTTACTGTACGTACCTGTCTGTAAACCTCTTATCCCTTTTTACCTCTGGCGCGTATGCATCCCCTGGGTGAAATGTGCAGTGATCTCACTCTCACTTTTTTCAACAGAGAAAAGGATTACCGTGGAAAAAATACCTGAATTATAAGAAAGTTCTTAGCATCTTGTATTGTAAATTCGGTACCTAACAATCGTACGAGATTATTATCCAAATTAAAAACCAAATTTCACTAGCCTGGCCAAGCGATCTAAGCTTGTTGTCGTACAAACTTTGAAATTTTTGAAAACTAATTTAACAAAAATACGTAATTTCAAAAAAAAAGAAACAAGTCCCTTAAAACACAACCCATCAATAACCAACACTCAACGGAACACATTCGTAAATCTTACACTAACGATGCAAATCTTCTATCAAAAGAACCAAAACACATCATAAATACACGAAACGTAACATAATACAAGCCGTAATAGACGCAGAAACAGCCAGGAACGTAACAACCCACGGACACACAAGAACAAGATACCTCCAAGCTGATGGATTAAAATATAAAGAAAAACTACAAACAATTGCTTGATATATTAAAACAACATATTGCTCATATTTTCACAAAAATTTATATATAAACATTTAGAATAATAGGTCATAATATAAATAACTACCAGTCCAATTTACGTGTGTGATTAATTTTACAATTGTTTTTCGATGAATTTTCAGGAATAATTTATATAAAAACATCTCATAACTCCAATAAATAAGAGTAGTTTTGCTATTATCCTTATTATACTATTAAATAGAATTAATAAACTTATTAGTCGTTTATGCTTATTTAATTTTGATTGAAATTATGCAAATTTGTATTTTTTTATAGTTAGACTAGTTCTTGTGAAAAAGGAAGAAAATTATATGAAAACAAGATGTGTAGGCGGTGTCGGTGACCGCAACGGTTAGGCGTTGACTCGGCGCTCATCACTGTAAGGTAAAGGTCCCGAGTTCGAATCCAGCGGCCCTGCATTCGAACCCGACATATTTACAAATGTTTTTTTTTTCTCAAAAACACCGGCACCCCGATGGTTGATATGATCTCTGCTGTTGCGAACTGAAACGAAAAAAATCAATATTATTGTCAGGTTCACCACACATTTTTGGGTATATATATTTTCATTTGCAATTTCTCAGTTTTCTTTTAGTATGCTTATTCCTCATTTCCATTTTTACTTTATTAAAAAGTGTTCTGACTCTAAACATTGGTATATTTTCGCTTGATGTTTGCCGCTTGAGAAAGGCTAAAAAATTATTTTATTTTTACATTAAGAAAAAGAAAGTTGAAAATCGCTGAAGAGATTAAATAAGATTAAGCGATTATTCAAAGCAAGGAAATATTGTCTTTAGACTATTAATATAAAATTAGATGACATGGTTGATTTGTACATAATCGCCTTTCACGATTGCTTTTATCTAACAAATCTCAGCTGAAAATGACAATTTTCCAAAATTTTTAAATTATTAAAAATTAATATTCTTAACAATTATTTCATTCATTCAGAAACAACGAAACAAAATTTCTAAACGAATGTAATATTTATCCTTTCATCATATTTTATTATAACAGTAATACGTGTTGAGTTATTTTAATGTCAAAAAATTGTTGACTTTGAAGAATTTTTGATCTTAAAAAAATAATATTGAAATAAAAATACTACCTGACTTTGTGTATAGCTAAATAGGAAAAAGTGTAGGCGAGTGGCAAGGGAAAGGGAAAGTTGTGGGTTATGAATTTCCGATCTAATGGAAGCTTAAGAGATTGTGTTTTTCTTTTATTTCTCGTCTGCATTGTCCAGCGAGTCGAGGTTTTTTTCAAAAATGACCCACTCGCCGAATACCTGCTTCTTTAAAATAACGGTCGACTCAAGTTCATGGAACGACGATGAGACGTCCTTTAGGTGACATTAACTGATCATCAGCCAGGTTTTAAATGGCCGGGAAAAGGCTAGGAGGGGAAAAACAGCCTTGTGGATTAACGGAAAATATACTGGCTGAAAAAGTGTCAACTCACAAGTCGGGATTTGTGAAAATTTGGTAATCTCTTTGGCACTAAACAACGACCCGCCCTTGGCGCCAGTAGTAGTGCTTAAACTTCCTTCAACAGACGGCAAATCCGCTACCAATCTCAGTGGTGCAAAATAATAACGAATAAACGAAAATATATATTATAGGAAGTGGGAAATTTTCCTGTAATGCAGGGATGCATAAAAACCAAAAAAATGATTCAATAGTTGAACGAAGGTTTATCAAATTGCTCTTAGGTAACTGCTTCCAAACCATCATGATTTTAAAATATTAATATTAATATTAATAAATATTAATAAAAATATTAGTAAGGAGATATGAAATGTCTTTTGTAAGAAAAAAAGTTGTATTGCCGCGCATATGTTAAAGACAACTTGAAACGTGTTTACACAGTG
The DNA here is from genome assembly GCF_000648675.2 of Cimex lectularius. Lineage (NCBI taxonomy): Eukaryota > Metazoa > Arthropoda > Insecta > Hemiptera > Cimicidae > Cimex > Cimex lectularius. The sequence continues at coordinate 67,306 of NW_019392704.1, forward strand.
GATTTTGAAACATGGAAAAAGATTTTCAACTCACTATTCATTGCAGCAATAATTTCGATCGAGACCGAAATCTAGATATGACAACCAAACTATCCAAAAACTGCAAAATAGAGCGAAATATTGGGATTAAAGAAAAACATAAATTTATTGGTTATAATAATGAAAAGTAACTTTAACAGACATTGACGTGTAAATTGGGAATTAAAGTGTATATGGTAATAAACTAATGATCAATAAAAAAGTAGTTAAAACTTAAAATGAACCAAAAAAAAAGAAATTTTTACCGCCAAAGACGATTATATCAAAGAATAACCACTATATTGCATAAATAACATGCTTGCCCGGTGTGAGAATTGGAATTTTATGTAATACATATGGATAATAAAAATAAATAATTCATCTGTTATCAGGTTTTAACCAAAAAGAGTACGAAATGAAAATTATTAATATAATTGTACTTAAACGATAATAAAATAAGAAAATTTTGAAAATTTAATGTGGAAATTTTATTCACCAATCTAAAAATAGTTCAAACATAAAACTGTAAACTTGAAGAGGATATTTAGGAAGAAAATACAAATAAAACAGGATTTGTCAACTATAACTGGAATAAAGTGGAATTTGAACTGTTTATTGACAATTTTTTTTTCCAAATCATTGATACATTAATAATTAAAAAAGTATAAAGCAGGATGCGTGAGTAAGAAGACAGGTTTTGGTTGAACAACTGCAAACGAAGGTGAAACAATATGTCAATTAGTGAAGGCTTTGGATTATTAATGTGTTAAATTTTTGAATTAACGTAAATATAAATGTAAGCGTTTTGGAAAGGGAAACTTTTTTAAGACGAGTTCCTTCCTGGTTTTCATGATTCGTATATTCATTCTGATGAATTTGTTTATATGTATGCATAGGCGCAGAATATATTCGATATGATATGGAAAAAGATACTTTTTCGGAAAAAGCGGACTTGTCACAAAAACTCTCCGTTAACTATGATTTTTTCATTGAATCATTTTAAAAATCTTTGTTAAATTTTTCTAAAGAATGAGTTATTTCCTGAACCCTCTCATTCCAATTAATAGCACAAAATAATACACATTGGAAGATATTTGAAACATTTCAGAAATGCACTACGCAGTGATACAAATTCCTAGAGGTTGGCAAATTTGACAAAACTGCGGAATTTAATAAGCTTTAGAATGGGTGTGCTTGGTAGGATCGGTACATTCTATTTTCCAGGTGTATGGTAGATAAAAAAAAGGAATATCGATCTTTTAAGCGAAGGAGAATATTTGATTAGTATTGATGATAAAAGTTTTTATTTCACAGAAAAAATTATTTATCAACTTAATAGAAATAAAAATTGACTTAAACGAATGAAAACAATTTATGTAAAAAGAAGAACAAAGAAATTTTCTCGGCGGAGTGCAGTAGAAAACTTAAATTTACTATGTACTATCGCCCAATTCTATTTTTTTAAATCTCGCAGTGGACCACCCTTTCATAAGTGGTGGGTTTTACTTCCGTTTCTTCCTATTTTTCTTGTTTATTGGGACGTTTTGTGAAGAAACCCAAAGACACATATTCTCATGAGTCTAAACGTCTTGATGTGACTCTCCAGGATATCTAAATTTGCACCAGGTTGAATTGTGTTTAAATAAACTTCATCCAGAAAATCTTAATAGTCGACGTTATCTGAGAAAATTGTTGCAAAGCGTTGAAGCACGTGAAACAATTAATTTACTATAAATTTAAATTATATATAAAAAATTGGTTTTTCGTTGAAAAAGTTGGAGAAGATGCTGGAAAATTGGTTTTTGCGAATAACTTAAAAACCATTGCTTCACATGAACAACCATTTGCACCTTTGAATTCAGCGTCAAAAGCCTTTTAAAAAAGTACAATATTTTCAAACTTTTTGGTTCAAAAGATACTAGACAAAAAATGAAAGTTTACGTATTTCGAATTTTTTTACCCCCGTCACATTAAAAATACATTGGATCCGTAACTGATAAACTCATCTCGTTTGTTCTTGATTATTTTCAAAAATAAACTTCTTGGGGCAGTGTAAGTTTGAGTTCGACGTGTTTCAATATAAGAAATACAAATGAGAAGATCATTAGAATTCGTTTGATGAATTGTTTTTAAAAATTAATAAATAGTAAGCTGTGTGGTCCAAAATAATGTTAGAATCGTCATGGAGTATTTTATAGGTTTTTTTTTTTGTAAAGCATTGTTCCTACGGCGTTTGGCTTGGCGAGCCGGGTCTGAAGTTTGGCCTTTCCCATGTTTTGTTTGGTAATGCGCCGACATCATGAATTATTTCTGATGATTTTTGTTAAATATACATTTCTTTAAGTTATTTTAAATTAATAAAAAATAATCCTGTTAAGAAAAGTTGAGCTTGAATCAGGCGAGTTCAGGGAGAATGTATAGTGAATTACCATAAACAGAGTGACCATATTTTAAAATTTCTTACCTACTTCGCGTTTTTTTGGTTCAACTTTATGGCCTGCCAGTTATTAAAGGGTAAACGCCGCCCTTAAAAGTAAAGGCTTTTTCTTTTATTACTACGCTTTGGCCCACAAGGTATTTGGGGTTAGCCTAATCCCTTAAGAAGAATTTTTCATTTTTTCCTTCAAATTAAACTGTACAGTTAAGGTGAAAAGAGTATTAAACAGGTAAAATCCAACTTTTTTTATTTACTAATTTTTTTTCCAAAAACGAAACGCGAGTTTTAAAAATTGCAGAAAACTCCTGCCGCGGCGATGTCTGATGATACTTCCGGTAAATCACGGGACATGTTGCATTTCCTCCCTTCTGCTAACTATCCGAGTGCGTGCCTGACGGCAATTGCCTCCATACGTCTTACCATCAATCACATTGATTCGAGCGTCGCGTGGAGATTATCGTGGCCTCTCTTTTTATAGAGGGAAGGACCCCCATCGGCGAAACTTTTACCAGGAATAGGTAAATTCAACATCATCATACAAAATTTGGTCTCAGTAAAACGAAATTATCATCCTTAGAAGTTAATGGGAAAATCATCTATAGCCCTAGCTCAGCGTGACTCCCTGAATCGTGATACACTGATGACGGGAGTAGGATGTGTGTAAATGTTTACACAGCAGGTGTGTCTGAATCAACACTCAAAAGTGTTACTTGTTCCACCTTGCTATTCTTCCGGACACAAACCCATCATATAACGTACTCACGAAAATTCTTGTTTCACCTTATAATCAGTAATAAATTAATGACTGGTCAATTAAAAGCTTTAAAAGAATTTTAAAGCCAGTCAATTACCTGTGTGGTATGTCTGTATATTCATACTTCAAATATAAAAACATGTATTCACAATACATATATAATAATAAAAACCCCATAAAATACACTAAATTACCAAACATTTGAATTGAAAAATGAAAGAAACACAAGCCTCAATAATACTGAAAATCCCATATTTATAGAATTAGAAAAAAATTATTTCTTCACGAACCAAAAAAATATTAAATTGGCGCAAAAAATGTTTTTAATTAAAATAAAATAATACTCGTAGAATTTGGAAATAATTTATTAACTGAACCCGAACTGATGCCTAAAATGGATTTGATAATACAAAACCAGCGAGAATAGACAGATCAAATAACCAAAGGAATTAACCTCAATCTATAAAACAATGAATATACTTTATTAGTCAAGCAGCCAAAATTGGATACAAATGTAAAAATAAACAAAAATATAAGGCTATTTTGATATTTACCCTCTTCAAAATGTGGTCGCCCGACAATGAATGAAATGACTATTCATTAAGAAGACGAAACAAAAGAAGTCCAATGTCACAAGTGCCAATTTCTTTGTAGCCGAACAATTAATAACGTATTTGCCATTCTCGTATTTAAATCAGATAGAATAATTGGTATTTTATTTTGTAAGAGTATTTTTTTTATTTGCGTTTATCTCCGTCACTACAATCAATCTCGAAGCAATCTGAAACCTTCCTATCAATATTCAGTCCACTCTGGTGGGAATAAATTTATTTATATTTTTTGTAATAAACTTCTAGCATACAAGCCCTTTTCACAAGACAACTCATCAAATATGTATTTTTATTATTAAAATTTGGTTGAAGATTATCATTTATTTTTGTTATATACATAATGGTTGTTCCCATATTCCAATTAAAACTTTGATGTGTGTGTGTAGAGAGAGAGAGAGAGAGAGAGAGAGAGAGAGAGAGAGAGAGAGAGAGGGAGAGAGAGTGAAAGAGAAAAATAGTAAGAAAGAAGAAGAAAAAGAAAGAGAGAGAGTGAGTGAGAGAGGTAGAAAGAAAAGTAGTGAGAAAAAGGAATAAAAGAGAGAGAGAGAGAGAGAGAGAGAGAGAGAGAGAGAGAGAGAGAGAGCGAGAGAGAAATAAAAAATATTGAGAAAGAGGACGAAAGAAAGAGAGAGAGAAAAAGGAAGTGAGTGAAAGAAAAATAGTGAGAAAGAGAGAGACAGAAAGAAAAATGAAACTTTCACCTAACGTCTATCTATCCACCTATTATCTATCTATTTATCCCTAAATCTATCTATATGCGTCCATATGTACATGTAAAACAATTTTCGAACCTAAACATTACCAACTAGTGAAAATATGTAAGAACATTTTTCAAACCTGTATCACATCATCGAATGTCGTAAGATAGTAAGGATAAATAAATAATCTCCTTTCACTCAACCCTTTAAAATCTGTTTGTTCCTTGAGTGCGTAGAGAAACAAAGAAGGTCAACGTAGAAACTAAATCTCTCGAACTTGTAGAAAAAGTGGTTTGAAGTAACCCCAAAGGCGTGCAATTAACAAATTTATATAAAAAATAAATATTTGTAATTTGGACGTTAGGGATCGTTTTTGTAGAATATCTTCAAATCTTCAATAGGGTTGGTTTTGACATATGGTCTTGTTCAGTGTGTACAATGTACTTCACTTACTTTATGACTATAAAAACAAATGACATAAATAGTTAATATTATTATTAATTAAATGACCAACTAATACGTACACACAGTATTTTTATCATTTTCTTATATGTTACAGAACTATGTTGAAAGTAACGAGACATGATCAATACATTAATAAAATAACGAATTTGACTTGACTTACTTTTGCGTCAAATGATTTTATATTTAAGAAAGACAGTTTTTCTACTTCCCTAGTATGAATCTTCTCAATTTTTAATAAATTAACAAAAATAACCGTAGTAGTACCAAAGTAAAAGACATGTGGAAACATACGTTTAAATCACTGCTGTGAATCATGATAAAGGTGATTACACAATCGCGATTTCACATTATTTTCTTCTACCTGTTGTGAAATATTAATACGCCCTGTGTTAAATGGGTGGTTGCGTGTCGAGGGGCGGTTGTCGGCAAACTGCGATGATCTATCTAGTGTAGTCGCTATCTCCCTGAGGCTATCACGCTCCCACATAAACGACAAAATGCACGAAGAGGATTTGTTTGTCGCTTAATATCCGATTTTTGGATTAATGTGATAACATAACTAATTGCATTAAAAGTGTGGGTATTTATAAATCTGTCCAAATACGGTAAGATAATTTTGTTTTCATAGCGATAAGAAACATTTTTATTTTGGTTAGTCGATTGATGGAAAAACATCAGTCTCGACCGCCTATCCTCGCTGATGTCTTCAGACAAATCCCGAAGTGGTCTCGGAACGAATTGTGATTAACATTGCATGCATTTTGACAATAAAATTTTTTTAAACACAAACAATATTAACTTATTTTACATTAGTTAAATATAAACTAACGTCCATTCCCTTTTTTATATTACGACTTGGCTTATCCACTTCGTTAAAGCCTACACAAAATCATTGTTTTTGTAAATGCGAAATTTTCTCGGTGCGCCAAACTTTATTAATAATTGCCCTTTTTAAATCCATTATATTTAGAGGTCTATTGGCCAAATTATTTCTTTCAGTAATTTAATATTTTTATTTAAGGTTTTGATTGAAATGAAAAAACCAGTGCCACGAGCGGGATTCGACCCCACGACCTTCGGCTAAATACGCCGCTGCTCCACCACTTCAATGTCCATTTCTTTTCGCATATTAAAGAAAGACATTAATACTCCTCAACGGTCTTAAATAAACAATAAACTGTGTGGCCGACAGGATTAGGCTCGGGTCGAAAGCTTTTAAAAAAACAGCTTACGCAGGATAATTTGAGCAGTTTGGGGTAAAGTAGTTGTGTTCATAATACTAAGATGATGAACATCACTTTAACACAAATTGATCTATCAATTACCGGAGTGTCCATCCGTTGTCTTCTGCTTTGGCAAATATAGGGTGCTAGTGTTTTCACATGGAATATAGAATAGAAAAAACAAGAAAACAAACAAAATATTTGCTGTATAAAAAAATGAAATATAAATAAAGTTTAAAAATAAAGACGAATAAACGGAAAATAATTATTCAAACAGATCTATCGTACGTATCGCACACCCCAAAAAATGTGGCACAAAATTATAAAAACCGGATTATTTAGTTTTTTGAAGTATTCGAGTGTGTGATGCTACAGGAAAAATGACACAACTGTTAATGCTGACTATTGTTCTGGCTCTTTAGATTTCACTTACAAATGCGGGAAGCATGAATGCTAATCTTCATAGTTGTAGGTCAAAAAGTTACAGAAAATTAAAATATTGTAAATACTGAATTAGCACAATTATATTTTATTCGAAAAAATTATAATAGTCCTTAATTGAATCTAACATCTTTCCCAGTTCTTATGTTGTAACTGAAGCAAAGAACTACGAAAAGTACGAGAAACCAGGAGGCTGAAGTGCATGCCAAACCCTTATCCCCATCTTCATCGCCTTTCATGAAATTCAGTAGAAGGGAGGGGGAGAGAGAGAGAGAGAGAGAGAGAGAGAGAGAGAGAGAGAGAGAGAGAATGAGAGAGGTAGCAAAAACAACAAAACACAGGAACAAATGTGTGGTGAATAGTGACCGTTAATCGATAATAATTCAGAAATCGTGAGATGCGGTCTGGTGTGATCTCTCTCCTTCAGAGTACTTGGACATCGCCAACAATGAGAAGAAACTCGCATCGGCTATCAACCAGAGAACTTTTTTGCTGAAATGCAGACTACACAAGGCCCTGAAGATGATCTCAATAAAGATCGAAACGTTGGCACGATAAAGAAAATGTTTTTCTGAAACCTACATCACACCAGACCGCATCTCACGATTTCTGAATAAATAACACGAACAAATTTTATCTTTACTTTCTTTAAGAAACTGCCTCCGTTTGGATCTTTGTTAGATTGTCGGTCTGTTGGATGTTATCAGCGTAAAACCGATTTTCATGGACACGTATTTTACAAGTTTAAAAAAATGCTTAATTTTTTTAAAAATTCAGGATGACTTCACCAGTTACCGTTAATGTCCAAGATTTGAGTCAGAAGTAATACAACATATAAAAACCCCACATTAGCCAGGTTTTTTGAAAAATAATGTAATTTAAAATGAACTAAAATAGGACTCAATGAATTGTTTTTCCTCCTAATAGTGGATAGTAAAACTATATACAAATATGGGGACCGCGATAGCCGAGTGGTTAGCATGAGAGACTCTCACGCCGCGGTCGTGGGTTCGATTCCCACCGTTGCCCCTGGCCCTTTTTTCACAATAACCCCCCCCCAAATTTGAACACACATATACGAATTGTCACATGGCTAATATGCATAGTTCATAACGCAAAAAAAAAAAAAAAATACAAATATGCTAAATCTTTCTTATTGCACCCAACGTAACGTCTATAGACTAATCAATCTAGATCAACCTCACTGGTGACTTCCAAGTAAATCATTTATCATACAGAACACATGCAATTGTTAATTCTTTAACTTTTAGTCAGACATGTCGAAATTTAGGTCAAGAGGGCTCGCAACTGGGCCATGTGATGAACCGACTCTGACATGCTTTCCATTTTAATACGTGAAAGCAAAAATCCCCCTGTTTATATATTATCACGCTTAATAGAACCGAACCCCAACCTTGACGTATAGGCAAAAAATGTTGTTTGGTCGCTCATTGACACATTGGGTATATTATGCAGAACAATGGGACCCGCAAATAGGCGAAAGTGAAGTTTAAACGAAATAAGTAATTCTAGTTATTTTACATTGTAGAACTCTGTTTATCTAGAAAATTTTTATTTAAAAAAGTTAATATAGCTGTAAAATTATCATATAACATGATTACGGGGTACAAAGTTACAAAAAATTACAAAAAGAACTGTACGTATTTTCATTCGTAATTAATTAATTCGATAACTACCCAAGATTTATTGTAACAATTTAACGATCTCACTGAATATCAGAAACAGCTTCGAAGAGACCAGTAGAAGCACGAAGTATATATGGACGAAATTTTTTTTGTGTACATTAGTACATTTTAAAGATGAATAATATGTACAAAAATTCAATATAAAATCGATCATTTGGGGTCCGATACGCTTAGTTTTATTTTTATGCTCTAATAATAAGAAAAATAGTTTCTGTCGGTTTTGAACAGCATTTATTAAAAACGCAAAGTGTGTGCGGACCTGAAGTTATCAACGGCAAGTTAGCAACTTGTTATATTTTTCCTAACAATTTTTATGCATGTATTTGCATTTCTACTAAAATCATTGGATTTTAGATGTACAAAATGATAACAAAAACTTTTTTTAAATATTGGAATAAATCCACAAATTTTTATAAATGCAACTTAGAAAATGATTAAGTGACGTGATCACTAATGAAGAAGATATATCAATATGGACGTGGTACTACAGATTTTAATGATTTTTTTTTTTTGGTGATACTAGGTTGAAAAATATTTGACTTGTAACCAAGCATTCTTGTCAATGAACTCTAGGAACCGAAGAAAAAATTTTCTAATTATTTACATATGTGTGGTGATTTCAGAATAATTATTTACATATTTAATTTTTAATATACATAGTTGTCTTCATTTTTTGTGCGGGTGTTTCGGGTTTATTGAGTATCACCCGTTATTATTTGTTTTAAACTAGGATAAGAAAATATTATGCAAATCATATTAAATGAAATTTGACATGTAAAAGTTACATAAAAAACTTTGCCGGTAAAGTAGTCCAAAAAACATTTTTATTTAAAGAAAAATCGGTTACGTTTAAGCACTCTTTAAAACCCTTAAATGAGAATTTTCATTACAAAATTTTTTTTTCAGGAAGTGCCACTATTTTTTCGCCGATATCGGGTGTTCCACTTAAAAATTTTTATCAACTCTGGATTTTATCCAAATACATCGTATTACAACTATGAAAAAGCTTATTATTCCTTATTTCAGCCTTCTTTTTGACAAGGTTTTGATTTTGTGTGAAGTGAGAAAAATAATAAAAACTCCTCAAACATTTTATTTTATACCTCCAATATACGAAGACCATCGTTATGCCATTATGGGTAGTTTATATTGTCCAAAAAGCATAAAGGTTTCCTGCAGATAGGTTAAATCGTTCTAAAGATATCACCTTTTTGCACGAATTAAATCGGACGTATTTAAAAAGCTAAAATTTTGAGGATAAAATTATTCTAAATTTTTTTAAAATTTGTATTCAGTGTCTTTTGTGGGTGCAGAAAAACGAATATCAACTGTTTTTTGTTAAACATTAATTCCAAAATTATCATCATTTTCATGATTTTCAAAAAACATTGGATGCTTTCGGAAGGCTTGGTGGATTTTCTAAAAGTTTTACCTGCTGACGAGCAAATTTGTATTTATTGAAATACAATACATAAATACTTCCTGACCGAGCAACGGGACCTAGTAGGCCAAAATATCTTTTAGCAGGAAACAAAGTAAATAGGTATTTTTTGCACCATACAAATTACAAGGGAATATGGAGCCAATCATAATTGCTTGACACGTTTTTAATATTTTTCAACTTAGTTTCACACAAAAAATCAATTAAAATCCGAGATCCCAAGTTCGTAGTCATTATCTAATGAATCTGGGTTTTTTAACATATTGACATATATGTTCCAATTTCAAGTTCAGTACAGTGTACTTTTAACATATCTATCTCTCTCATTCTTAAAAATCCGAGACATATTTTGGAGTTCATACTGCATAGACAACAATGCGATAAATTGAACTGACAGTTAATTCCAGTCTTGTTTACAAACGTATTTGCTTTCAATAATAACATGTGAATTAAAAAGAATGGGCCTTTGTTTGGTTTGCACGGTTACTTTTCACTCTGTTCAACACTTTCCAATTGTTCGAAGATATTAATTTGTTCTCGTTTATATTACATTTTAATATATTCTGTGGGATTAGAGTATTGGATATTTAGACTTTTTTCTCTCTTCACTCTCGTTCAAATTAAAATTGTCGTGTATAATCTCATTGACATATTTCGATAATTCGATCGTTTGTTTATTTAGGTTGAAGATTTTTTTCGTATTTTATTTGAGCGTTGACTTTTAGTAAACGTTAAAATATTTGTAGTTGAGCGTGCAGATATCTATTAGCAGAGAAAGTTTGCTCGATGTGTCATAATAGAAGCATGTCATGCCGTGGTTCTTTCCGGAGAACATGTAGGCATGCCACTTTAAGAATGGTTCTCGGGCAAAGTAGCGAATTTTTGGGTCCCCTATTCCATCTTTTAGAGCCATGGTTTTTTTTATTCTTTATATATCTGATGTGTTTTGTCCGATTGTGTGAATGAGTAGATGGTGAAATTAGCGTCACCATCTATGGTGGAATATTTGTGAAAGTACGTCATCGACCCTAATTTAGAGTGGCTTGTTACTATTGCGTGTGGGCAGATACTCAACAGACTAACCAGAATGATTGCAATGTATAGGTGTGAATGTATTTATTTGTGCAATTGTACATATGTGTTAGTTTAGATTATATTATAATTTGCAAGCTTTTGGGCTGAAATGACCTAGCTGTCAAAGGTCCTTGGTGAGGAAGCGATGATCAGAGCATCGGGCTCAAGTGGATACTAACGGCCCAACCGGCATAACGGGGAAGATGAACTCCCCTGAAGTATACTCGGGAAGTATACTCTACGGGGTGAAGGACCACGTAATAGTTGGGATAAAGTGAGCTGTATAATGTACATTCTATGTTTCCTTTATTATTCAAAAATCCAGAAACAAATGAATTTTAAAAAAGTACCATTTAATAATCATACCTTTGTCATTACGGTCCGTTTAACCACTCTGTTTTCGTAGGTCTTGTCGTTATTTTCATGTAAGAAAAATTTTATAGTTTGTTAGCAGGTTTATTGGCTAATACTATTTCATCATTGGAAAGACAAATAATAGAGAAATTGTGTGGACCGTTGCTGCCCTTGGCCCGGGCCGAAAATCTAGTTTTGGAACAGGTCTAATTTATGTACGTGTGAGAATCTGAACCTCGGGGGCGTCGCATAGCGTGCGCGAAACGAAGGAAACAAGGGCTTCCGGTCCGCGCATTCCCATGCACAAGCATTCATGAATGCGTCCGTATACACCTGGATCGGCCGCCCACACACCTGCTCATGCCGATTAGGAAGAGGAGGCTGGCCCTATTCCATCCCAACCCTTTCGTAACTGATTTGAATTTCAAGGGCTTGGGGGTCGGACCGGTTTCGATTTTTATTGAGGGCAGATTTTCCGGACTGCATCTGCCCATATTCAGGATTATTAAGTTTCAATTTGGATCACCGGGCGCCATGGGCAAACATGCACGTGCCATCAAAACAGAAAATTTAAAACTTTAAACTTAAACACCAAATACCAAATTTTTACCATCAAAAAGTTAAAGATTTTTTATAAACGTCGAGCTTATTAAACAAAAATCTAATTAATTCGTCATTACAATGATTACTGGCTCAATTTAGAATTTGTTATCTACCCGTTGCCGATAAATGGCAACGTGATAAGTGTTTTGATTAATTATTGTTGATAAGGATTCATTTTGGAATCATTGGCCACCTATCAGTTTTTCTCATGCTTGACTTTTTCTAACTGGAAATTGTAATTGATTCTTGCCAAAATTTTCCGCTGATTATTACTTTGGAACAAAAATACTACAAAATACTTATCACAAACCAGGTTAGTTCATCTTGTTAAAATATTTCAAACCATATGTATTTTTAACGTTGTATTTTTTTAATTTTTTTTACGAGGTTCGCAACAGCAGTGGTCATATAAACCCTCAGGGTGCCGATGTTATTGAAAAAAAAGCCCATTTGTAAGTATGTCGGGTTCGGATGGAGGGCCGCTGGATTCGATCCCGGGACCTTTACCTAACAGTGTTGAGCGCCGTGTCAACCGGGCACCGACGACCCCAACGTTGTATTATGATCAGATCGTGATGAACGAGATAGATATTCATGTTTTATCAAAAATTATTTAATTGTAGAAAATTCACAAAAAAAAAAAATCATTTAGTGGTTGAATAAACTTAGTTTGGGGGCGTCGGTGGCCGCAACGGTTTAGGCGTTGACAGGGCGCTAATCAATGCATGATAAAAGGTCCCGGGTTCGAATGCAGGGCCGCGACATACTTACAAATAGTTTTTTTTTCAAACCGGCACGCTGAGGATTATAAAAAATGAACCTAGTTAAATTTAATTTTTTTTAAACATTCTATCTCTAAATACTTTTCCGGTGTTTTAGTGAATTTTCTTTCAAACCATCATAATTAGATATTTTTTAAAGTCATCATGAGGGGGGATATATTCTCGAAAGCTTGACAATGAAACTGAATTTTTTTTCCAAATTCGCATAATGTCTGAGTTTTTGAAAAAATGAAGTAGAAGATAAATCTCGTTATTTTTTATTTAAATTATGAATTATTTAAACCTTGTTTTTACTCATTGTGCAAATTAATCTTATACTTTAATTGTTCTTAAAAAATTTCTCCTAGATATTGTTCAAATTTTTTCGTGCAAACCCTAAAGATCACCTTTCTCTATATGTTGTATTATGTATATAATGTGTGGTGATTAGTGACCGTTAGTCGATGATTATTCGGCAATTGTGAGGTGCGGTCTGGTGTGATGTAGGATTCAGAAAAACATTTTCTTTATCGTGCCAACGTTTCGATCTTCATTGAGATCATTCGTCAACGCCTCGGATATACAAACATTGTTTAAATTTAACAAATACATGTAGGATGTGGAAAAAAGTGAATTTATAAAATACAAAAAAATATTTTTTATATTCAATCAAAGTATTTCTACTCACTCAAAGTGTTTGTAAATCCCAGGCCCTGAAGATGATCTCAATAAAGATCGAAACGTTGGCACGATTAAGAAAATGTTTTTTTTTTTCTGAAACGTACATCACACCAGACCGCACCTCACGAATTCCGAATAATTATGTATATAAAGCACAAATATACACGAAATATATTTTAATATAATTTACTACGCCCAAATATACATTACACAATACTATAGACTATGCGATTGTAATACTGGCTAGAAGAGAAATTATTTTGTTTTCCCTGTATTTGCTTTGAGTAAAGAGGCTTATTTAGAAAATGTTGGAATGTAGACAAAAAATTCTTCTTTCTTTTATTTATCTTTACATAAATGCTGGAAATACCAATAAAATAGAAATGATACTAATTCATTTAGAAAATTCCATAACTGAGAATTGTGTGGTGTTTAGTGACCGTTAGTTAATGAGGCATTCTCAACATGACACAAAATAATGACACATCTACACAGTAACCAAACACTTTGACCCCTGACGATGATCTCAATAAAGATCGAAACGTTGGTACGATAAAGAAAATGTTTTTCTAAAACCCACGTCACACCAGACCGGATCTCACGATCTCCAACTAATCAGAGAATTGTGCACAACACCTTTACACTTGCATTTTCGGTTCCATATTTTACGCTTTTCAATCCACCTAATATTTGCTGGTTTCAAGGTCGGAAAAAAACAACAACGAACGTGTAATGTAATTGCTCGACCGTTAACTAGACCATAGTGGGCTAGCTATGGACGTGAGGATTACGAACTGATTTCTCGGTTGTTGAAAAACTATCCGGGAACACGGTCCGCTGGTCCTGGCACGGGCCTTACCAACTTTTTACACCAGAAATTTAAATTATTTATGAACATTCTTACGACGTTTTCCACTTGACCGAGCCTTTTCTATAAACTGATACATTAATTATCAAAGATGACAGTTTAACTTGAATATACTGTAGTTTCAATTACAAAACATTGATTTACTAATATAATAATCTCATGCTAATCTAAACACTATTTAACAACTTAAAAAAAAACAATCTTAAGCCCATATGAAATATGGCTTTTCCAATCATAAATAGTTTACTAGCTCACATTGCCGTTATTAACGCGCGGGTATGCAAGAGTTGTACCACGCCGTGGAAGCTTTTGCTGTTATCGGCAAGCCAAAGATTTATACTTGACGTATTTGTTTTCGGTTATAACACCGGGAGTAATAAACAAGAGGATTAATGCCAATCATAAACGATGACAGTATTTTACGAGCTATAAGTCGGGAGGAGCGGCGAAAACCATTAACTATCGTCCATCCCTCCAACGTCGTTTGTGTAATTAATTTATTTTATGCCCCTGGGCTAAAAATCGGTTTGTTTTACCGACTCGCGCAAATCACTCGGACAGCGTTGTAAGTTAATAACAAAGTAATACTGGCTCGATGGAAAATTCCACGCGAACTACGATAATAGCTTCAGCTTTTAATTACTTTTGGATATAATCAATGGAGTATAAACGAAAACAAAAATTCAGAACTATTAATGTAAAAAACGAACCCTAATAAATAAGAAATCGTTAGTCTGTGAAATTAATTTTGGTGATTTCTGTAATAAGTCAAATCTTACAAAGGGAGAATATAGACATGGTATCATAGACTTCAGTGAAACTTTTCTTTTGTTTATAGTTAGTAATAAAAAATTATTGTTTAAAACCAGTTCGGATTTTTTAAGCACTTGTTAAAATTATTTAATATGAGTTTTCCAGGAATAAAAAATATACATTTTAGGGCGTCATCAGCAAGGTGCATTTTTTCCTGACGTCCAGTGTTCTACTTAAATTTCATAACTCCTCCGGAATCTATCCACGGTAAATCAGTGAAAATCTGCATTTGTTTAGTTTGAAACACTGTCAACCACCTGGTTTTTGTGTCAGTATAAGTTTGGTAAGTAAGGATAAAATCAACAAAAGCTCCCCAAATGCTTTATTTTTATGACCATTTCTTATTCTTTATGTTGGCCAGGTTTACGTAAGGTACAGGTTTAAATGTAGGGTACAGGTTCTAAACCCTTTTAACTCTCATTTGTATTGCTGGATTCGTTTCAAAGCTATCACTACTTTGGGGAAAATTGGAATTCAGGTTTGTTAATTAAAATGAGTAAATAAAATTAAAAACAAAAATTGTAGTTGATTTTCGCGGTGAAAGTATAGACTTAAAGTTCTATCTTGATTATTTTTTTAATTAACCTGCTTTCCTACGTTACTCGGTCACAAAATAATTATGTATTATTATTAATAATTATTGTATTTCAATAGATAGCTCGAATTTCCCTTTCGTGTTTTTCTACAATCACAAAAATAGTGATAACTATGACAATAACTTGTAATTAATGAAATCATGTAATGTCGTAATATTTATTCAGGCCCTGATGATGGTCTTGTAAAAGCCGAAAGCTTGGCAAGTGATCACAGAGTCTACTTCTTTCTCTACATGAACTCTACACCCGTCGTGGTCGATTTCTTCTTCATCTATATATTGATATACTTTAAAAAAACATTTTGAAATTGTGAGTTTTTGATATGTTGTTTGTCTTTCTTTCAGAAGCTTCTGGCATGTCACGATGACGCAATTGGAAAAGCTTTCATTTCTTTCGTCGTGATATAACTAAACGAAATTTTCCTGTGGGACTTTTTTACAAGTACACACTAGGTAAGTATTACATCATATTTATACGCGTATTAAATATTTCCACTGACTCTAATTGATTCAATTAGAACTTTTACAATACTAATTGAATTTTTTTGTAGTTTTATTTAAAAAAGAACTTTAATTCAACTTATAATTTAATTAGAAGTCATAAAATTAGAAATGTTCGTTGGTTACGATACAAAATATGTTTTACGTATAATACTCGACAATACAACTTTTTAATGTTTTAGGCATAGGCAAAAGCTAAAAAAAAATCCTAAAGTAATCAAATATAATGTTTTGTGTTTTTTTTCGCTTTTGCCAAGCCCCCCCCCCAAAAAAAAAATTCAAAAACGTCAGCTTATCATATTTTTATCTGATTATTGATTACATGAAACAATGTATAATTTTCTTCTCTTGAGCATTTTTTACATTATTTATTAAAGTTTTTGAAGATTCAGTTAAACAATGAAGTACGGCGCTCAACGGATGGCTAACGACTTGCGTTCTTACCAATGGATTTGTACCCTGATATTTTAGCCAATTTAACTAGTTTTTAATATATGTTTCTCTACCTTTGTTGTGCATATTCTTCAAGTGTGTCGTGTTAAGTGACAGTTAGCCAATGAATATTTGGAGATCGTGAGGTGCGGTCTGGTGTGAGGTAGGTTTTAGAAAAAACATTTTCTTTATTATGCCAACGTTTCGACCTTTATTGAGATCACCTTCAGGGCGTGGATTTATAAACATTGTTTAAATTTTACAAATAATGTAGGATGTGAAAATGAGAATGTATTTGTAAAATTTAAACAATGTTTATAAATCCCAGGCCCTGAAGATGATCTCAATGAAGGTCGAAACGTTGGCATGATAAAGAAAATGTTTTTCTGAAACCTACGTCACACCAGACCGCAACTCACGATCTCCAAATAATCATATTCTTCAATGTTATTTTATACCGTATAAACCCTAAAAATAAATCCTTGTCTCTCGTATTTTGTTGTATCTATTAAACTATCGTCATACGTTGCTTACATCGTTACTCGTTAATTACAGCATTCATATTTTAATGTAAACCAAATTAAACAAGATCAGAAATTTAAAGTTTTAATAAAAATTATTTAATTGTGATGGTTTAAAAAACATTCACCGAAACATTGGACAATTATTTACTGATTGATTCAAATTTAATTAACAGTCAATCTGGTTTTGCTCTCAATAACGCGTATTACCTCCTATGCCCTCGCGGAGAGCCTCAAGTCTCGTAGGATTACGAATAAATAAGCGATCAGATTAGTTAGGGATGGTTAGAGTTCGTCTTGGTTATGGTTCGATTTGATGCTGTTCAACGCTTGTTGGAGGCGAATGATGTCTAACCCTTCTCTTTATCATATACCGTAAGTGTTCTGTAAGATTTATGTAAGTGCTGTAATCTCTACATCCCCCAAGTAATGGGTGACAGCACGAACTTCATGCGGTCGAGCATTATCATGCATTAACACGAAGTTGTCCCAATAAGTGGAGCGAATGGGACCTCAGCTTCCTGAAGAACTTCCTCAATGTACCTTAATGCAGTCAATGATCTATTCTCTATATTCGGTACGGGCGTGAAGGTTGGTTCCATCCCATACCGTAACTGACTCTTTGAAAAGGCTGTGACTCTCGCGTGAAGGAAAGCGTTCCCCAAGTCTTTTCCTAGTCATCAGACTGCCACAAATCAAACCGGCAATCATTTGTGAAAAGAAAAACCCCCCATTGTTCCCATGCTGATTTACGAATGACTACGCTAATCGATGCCTCTCCAGTAGTAGAGAACTTAATGCAGGACTTCCAGAGACTAGGCTACTTTTTGAAAAAGTTTTTGTTCAAATTGTATTAAAATGTTGCATAGAAAGAAAGAGACATCCATCATGTTACTTAAACACATGTTCATGGTCTACTAAGACAGTAAGTGGTCGTAATCTCAAACTAGTATCACCAAAAAAGGTTTCATGGCTTTAGGTAGTACTGTTGCCACAAGCAAAAATTTTGAATTTTCTTCCAGACTATTCATATGAACAAATAATCAAATTGTATTACCTCAAGTACTAAAAGGTTTTTAAAGATGATTAATAATTTTAATTTAGTAATCAAGCATTGATGACATTATGAATATAATAAATTTTTTCGATAGGAACCCTCGGGTTGTCGTTGTTTTTGAAAACTTGTCAAGTACACGGAAACTTGTAACTGTTAAGCTATGTTGACTCTCTAAAACCATTTAAAAGTAGGTTTATTATCCTCTAAAGTAAAGAAAAAGCTTTTATTTATGTTTAATAAGCGTTTATTATTTTTTCGTATTTTTTAAAAGTTAAAAGTACATTGTTTTGTCTCGTGTATTATACACGACAAATTGCAAGTCTTAAGACTCATAATTTTACCGGTAAGAGTACGTTTCGTGCGCAAAACTTAGTCCTATATATACTGTAGGCTAAATTTTAAACAATTTTTATGTAGGTTTCGGATGATAAAGTGGGAAGTAAAAATGACGTACTTTACGAGTTGTGCATGAGATAGAGAGGATGAGGTCGGTCGGGTAAGGCAGACATCGCCGGCCATAAAAACCTCACCTAATTCTTTCTCGCCGTCAGAGTCTTTCATGAGGGAATTTATGTAGCCCTTGCCGGACTTCCTCTTGGACCCTGGGGATCTTCCGGTCCGTCTCTTCCGCGCGGTTCCGGTAGAAGGAGACCATTCGCGCTCTCCTCTGGGGATATATTTTCATCTCTCCATCTCTGGCTCTTGATAACAATACCGGGAGGAGAAGGGCCGAGCCTCACGGCGTGTTATGTTTTTTGTATGATTAAGCACGGATTTTGGACACGAAATCGTCTAATTTCGAGACAAGATTACCGGAAAGCGGACAGTCGAATCACAAAGGCCCTAAGTGGATTTTTGTCGCGAGTTAAACTCGAAACGTTTTTCCGGGTCACTCGTTGGCAATTTGCTACCCAGGGTCAAAAGAGGGAACGCCAAAGCTTTTCGATCCGTAAACAAATCTGTTTATAATACTATTAGAACCTCAAAAGAGAACAAACGTTAAATTATGACCGCATATGTGACCCCGTATGTGGCTAGAATTAATTTCGGTCTCTCGAAGGGCTGGTTCCAAGAACAATCCCACAGTTGTAAAATCAATGCAAGCAAATATATTAAAAGTTATCGTGACAAAATCATTTTCATTTCCACAATTACGGCAACGTTCGCGATCATCGCAGATTTATTATTTGCCTCATAACCTGTAATTCAGTATGTTTTTACTCTCTCTCTCTCCCTCTCTCAATCTCTCTCTCTCTCTCTACCCTCTCTCTCTCTCTCTCCATCTCTCTGTCTCTAAATCTCTCTATCCTCCCTCAATCTCTCTCTCTCTCTCCCTCTCTCTCTCCATCTCTCTGTCTCTAAATCTCTCTATCCTCCCTCAATCTCTCTCTCTCTCTCTCCATCTCTCTGTCTCTAAATCTCTCTATCCTCCCTCAATCTCTCTCTCTCTCTCTACCCTCTCTCTCTCCATCTCTCTGTCTCTAAATCTCTCTATCCTCCCTCAATCTCTCTCTCCCTCTCTCAATCTCTCTCTCTCTCATCTCAATCTCTCTCTCAATCCCTCTCCCCCTCTTTCAATCTCTCACTCTCTCAATTTCAATCCCTCTCTCTCTCTCTCTCTCTCTCCCTCCCTCTCTCTCTCGCTCTCTCTCTCTCTCTTACTCTCTCGGATACTCTCTCTTTCTCAGCCTTGGATTTGACACTTTATGATGCTGACCAATATTTTCTAGAAAATATCTTTAGCTTTCTGAGCAATATGACGTCACACATTAGGATAAGGCAGAAAAGAATCTCTATTTCATAATTCTTATAATCTTTTTTATGCTATCTTCCCTATTATCTTTTATTATTTCTTTACTATAGTTTTGATCTATTTTACGCCGAGTGTATGTAATTCAATAGTGTTCTTATTCTAATTATATTATATTTTTTATGAGAAAAGAGAAAATAAAGAATAGATTATAAGGATTAAGAAACTGTCATATCCAATTTGTAAGTCCTACGATATATAATTCAACTGAATCAATTAAAAAATAATATGATTGTTCGGTAGTAAGACATCGCTGTGATTTCTAAGATTTATTAGATTTATAATATGAATATAAATAAACTATTTAACAATATTTACGAACATACTTCTAATGAAATATCGAAAAAAAGATGTAGAATTTATTTATTAAAAGAAATGGAATAACACAAGGTCTGAAAAGAACAAAAATGGGAAACTCATTAAATACTATATAAACAAAGCTCGAAGATCATTTTTTTCTTCTTCAAAATTTTCAATTTATAATAGGACCCAAATCAACACATAGACCATTTGCTGCTGAACAAAACCATATTCCAAAACGCGTTCGAATCATAAACAGGCGAGGATATGCAAACCAGGTTGTTCAAATTAAACTGTAAATTCATCTTAAACTAACAAACAAGCCAACAATGAACTGGTTGAACTTTAAATATTTAGTTTTCTTAATTAAACAATTAGCCCGAGGATCTCCGTTTCGCTTCGTCATTAAACGCAATCAAACCCCACGCCGCCGACAAAGAAGAAAAAAGAAATGGAAACACCGAAAAACTGCAACCTAACGAATACGGGAGATTAATGTTGAGCTGGGTTAAGTGGAAAAATTAATGTAGAAACACACCCGGCCTGTTCCCATGGTGAATCAGTGCAGCGACCATTAGCATTCCTACCTGGACAAAACATAAATCACATGCGACCCCCCTCTACTGTAATCAATTTGCCGTTTCGGTGATACGATTACTTCGATTTGATTCAATCTTGGAAATAATTCGGCCCCCAGTACTGCCAGGGTAGACGGTGCTATAAATAAGGGATGCGAGAAAGAAGAATTCGAAACGGGACCCAATATCATTTATAATCGACAGAAGAAACATCTCAAAATTTCTACTTCTTAAAATGGATTATTTAATTTTTTTTTTAAATTGTTAGTAATAAAATAGAAAATGAAATTAAAATGAGGTTTTAGTATTTTTTTCCTTTTATTATTGGTGCACACCTGAAATAGTTTATATAAAAAACAGATTATGTTATAAGGAAATAACAAAAATGGAGTTTTCGACTTTTGACTGTTTGATTTTCTAGTCGTTCCGTACACCTCCAGTCCGTAATTTCATAGGAAGAGAGCAGTGCAAAGTATTTTTTTTTGCAAGTCTAGAACGTATATCTAGCAATTTTTTTAGCTGCCTTGTATTTTGCTATTGCAAGTGTAGAATCAACGGTACAGTCACAAAGACTTGAAGTGATCTGCAGCAGAAAGTTAAATTTGATTCAGTTAAACATGAGGAAGTATTTTGCGTTTGAGGGTAAAGGACACATTCTTCATTTAGGAAACCGTCCTCAAGTAAGGATATGTTCTCGGAGAGATCGACCTGCGTTTGCGGAGAAGATTGCTGCGTCTTCAGCAACGTAACGGAGAGGGAAGTCTATCGTGTATATGCTAAAAAGTAACTGCTATGCTCCCTTGAAGAACACCAGGGAGGATAGAATGGATCGAATAGGTCGGGATCGGGGGAAACATAGTAAATCTCTGTCAAATCCCCATCGCCCGGAAAGGATATAATTAAACGCGTGCGCCCCCGGCATTGTACAAGTTTTGTCTCCCCAGAGAACAACAGGTAGCTAATTGTCGACTGGGAAGAAGTGGTAGTAGCAATTCCGTTAGCCGATATCTCGGCAGGGGTCTCTTCCTACCCTTGGCCTAACAGTGGGGGTTAGATCCTCCGGTTTCTAATTCTGGAAATTAACAGCTTATTCCTCTCATCATCTTGTCAACAGGTACTCGGAGGTCAAAATCTAGATCTGGGTGGTTTCTACAATTTTCAGAATGCAATTCAATGAAATTAAGCGACAACTTTATTGGCAAATAAATCGCTATAGTAGTAAACATTTTATTTAATTTCATCTCTGACAGTGGTACCATTAAAAGTAATCAAACATGTTTTATGTCATAAAGTTAGAGAATTTAAGAAAGTACACTTTTCATAAGTTAAAATAGCGTAACGGATTTATCGTCTTGCCTCTCACTGCTTGAACATTCTGCACTATTTAATTATGTTGTTTTTCTTCCAATCCCTCACTTTTTGAAACAATAAAACTTCGTTAAATACGGTGAATTTATGATATACGGTTACTAATTACAGTGTTATTATGATGACGACCGAAGCAAGTAAACTTTTAGCCTACCTTGATCTTTATTTTCCCCTTCTTTTTACCTTGTCGGTAATAACTTATTTTAAATAATAAAAGTTATGATTTTTGTAATTTAGTTTATGTCACAATCTATCTATCTTCACTGACTGTCTCACGGTATTGCCATTGATAATGTATGAAATATCATAAGTGTCCAAATAACACACGCACCAACCACTGAAGAACTGAAGTTAACCAAATTTTAAGTTCATCTCTGTAAACCTGAACTAGAATTTTTTGTCATCGCTAGCCATCTCTTTCTTAATTTTTCTTTTCTAGTCTTTTACGCGCTATAAACCTATAAATTTCTTTTCATATTTCTCGAGCCAATTATGATGTATGCTATAACGTTAAAAGACTCTACCTCATTTTTATACTATTGCTAGCCTCTTTGTACCTCAGGGTCTCGTCAATTGGGTAAAAAATAACACAAATAAACAGAAACAAAGAAACAAGATAAGAACATAATAGTCTGGTTAGCATTCATACTACCCCATAGTACACCATTCCTTGAGTCCATATAGAAAGCGTGTAAGTGTGCAACTCGATATGGGAATTGTGCTTAACATGGCAGTATTTGAGCCTCGTGTTCCGAATTCTGGAGAAACAAGGCTGTTTCATTGTATGTAATATGTGTATATTCAGAGTGTAAGTATTTATCTTGTATGTTGCGAATGTATAGTTTGAAAGGACCTATGGTGGAATATTGAGGACACTCCCATGTAAGATTTTTCATTTCTTTAATTTCATTTTTCTACTGGGGAATATTTTATTATTTTAGCACCACTGTTCAAGAATGGCTAGACAATTTTGTAAAGAACTAATTTCATAAATGGATTCTATGATTTAAAGATTCTATCATCGTCAGCAAAGATTGCTATGAATGTCTGTGTATCAAGGGTACGCAAATTTTTTCTATGTGAAACATTTAACTGGCGCTATAGTTCTATTTTATACAGACACAGCTCAATATAGTCTTTCTTTTGTATTTGTACTATTTACTCTTTTATTCTACCTCAAGTTTTCCTACGTGTCGTCCAACCACCTCACCATCGGTCACATCATTTTAGCTCCTCTGCACGAAGCATAGCGACCTCAGATTTCTTTCATTGCTGTTGGCCACTATATTCGTTTTGCCAAAGAGCTGTTAAAGCTCCATATTCTTGAGGATCCTCCAATTTCTGCGCGCATTTTCCTAGCCGAAGATATTTCTCACAAACTTCATTTCCCACTCTCATTACTCATCGTTATCTCTCTCTCTCTCTCTCTCACTCAAGTCTTCAAAGACTCATCATCGTCTTGTAAATTATGGTCTTTGCAGTTTGAACACCAAATCCCTGATTGAAGCTACTGCTTGAGCATCGTGTATACTTAAATTCTTACAACACAAGAAGTTCTTCCCATTATCTACAAATCTTCTCCTCTAGTTTCTTGAGCTCCACCAGTTCCTACTTCGTAATTTGCACTCTTTGATTAGAACTTGCGAACTCCTTACATTGCGTCAGCTATTTATATTTATTCCGTTCGAGGTTAGCTCACATTGATCTTTTTAAACATTAATTAATTATAAAGAATTTATTTGGTCAAGCGGACCACGAAACCTAATAAATGTAATAAGCAAAATGAATTATACTTCACTAAAGCTCTCCGTGGCCATTTCATTTGTCGCCGCGAATCAAATAGATTACACGACATTTGAAAAATGGCAAAAAGGAGGGAAAATTGAAAAGGTGGGATTGAGATGGGGAGTTGGTGTCCGAGCGGATCGAAGTCACAATAGCTCAAGTGGTAGAGCAGCGGCGTATCTAGCCAAAGATCGTGGGTTCGCATCCCCCTTGTGACACTGACTTTTTTATCACAATCAAAGCCTTAATTAAACATTAATTAATTGAAAAGAATTTATTTGCGGACCACGAAATCTAATAAATGTAAATGATTTGATAAGGTTCCAAACCCTTACCTGAGCACTCTCCTTCCAAATCATTTTACCAAATTTCACCATCTTTAGTGATACCTCTAGTGACTACAAACATGTAAAAATAGAATGGAGTGCAATATATTAAAATACACGTTCATTTTAAACATAAACATGAAACCTTAAGGATACTAAAGATCACTTAGGTAATATATTACTTATTAGGCTACGATCTTCAGCATTTCATATTACCTGTTGTGCATAAAAGATTTTAAAATAAAATTTAGTGGTTAAAATAAAAAATAATAAGCATAACCGTCTTTGCAAACCAGCGTTGAAAATGGTTAAAATTAAGGAGATTTAGCACCGGATAAAAACGTAAAAAATGAGTTCTTTTGGATTCGGTACTTAAATACCAAAATGTTTACGAGTTGCGAACCAGCGGGCCCTGATCTGAGAGGTTTCTCGACAGAGCTAAAGATGGAAATAAATAAATGAATTTCGAAATGATATTAAAAACTGTGAAGACGGTCGTTAGTTGACGTAAAACGATTACGCCGTTATTAATTAGGCATTTATGTAATCCTTGTGATTATTTACACTCGAAAAGTCACTCTTACAATTTAAGACGTTGTGGAACCGGTTTCACCCGGGCTTCATTGACGATATGATTCCGTGTCGGGCCGGCCTGTTGGTGTTTTTCTACCTCCTGTAAATAGCCCTTTTTAAGCTTATATGGAGTTTAATAAGGTTGTTAATTTCAAAACTGTCACCGCGATTATTTTTTAAGAGTTTATAAAACACGTTACGTTAAAGGTTCTTATAATAAAAACATTTACAATAAAAACTGACGTAGAAAAAAGTGAGATGGATATGTGGGACGGGAGTTAACGATTTTAGAGATGGCACTTATTTCCTCTCAGTTAGTTCTATTTTTTTTGTATTTATTATGTATTTTGAAATGCGACTTTTATTCGTAACAAGAAAATGTAATAATTTACACATGATAAGAGAAGTCACCAAATAGCGACACTCTCTCAGACTGAGTCAACCAATCTCTTAAGGAATCTCCTAGCTATGTCCAATTTATGGGAATTTCATGAAGATTGAAACAAGAAATCTATTGGACTGGGCGGGTGAAGGTTTATATGTTTATTGGGAGATCGTGAGATGCGGTCTGGTGTGACTTTTTTTCGTTCCAACGTTTCGATCTTTATTGAGATCATCTTCAGGGCATGGGATTTATAAGCATTGTTTGAATTTTACAAATGCATTTAGGATGTGTAAAAAAATTATGAATTTATACTATGCTAACATGTTTTTGTATAATTCAAACAATGTTTATAAATCCCTGAAGATGATCTCAATAAAGATCGAAACGTTGGCACGATAAAAAAAAATGTTTTTCTAAAACCGTCACACTAGACCACACCTCACGATCTCCGAATAATCATCGACTAACGGCCACTAAACACCACACGTTTGTATGTTTGTGGAAATTTTCGTATCACGATTTAGTAATATAAATGACAACTGGGATTCGGAGGTCATTGTAGAGTATATAGATTGAAAGGTAGAAAAGATAGTTCAATATTTTCATAATATTTTTGATTGGATGAATCGGATTTTATAGGAATATTTTTCTTGATCCCCAAACTTTGATTCTCTATGTATATATCATCTCAGGAGGGTCATGTAAATGGTGAACTTGTTAGTGAGAAGTACGTTATACCATCGCGACGGGTGGTTTCGTGATTTTCCGTAGTCCCTGGTAGAGCACAATATGTTTTCTAAGAGTAAAGGTGATACTGGTGGATGTAGTATCGTTAATTTGTATTGTACATTCGATGTTATGGCTGTGGAAGGATCGCAATTAGATAGAATGGCTCTGCCATCAGCAAAAGAACATATATTAGGGGTATTCGCGATCTTTGTGTTAACATGTTAATTCTGTTAGGTCCTGTTAGAGCGAGAAAAATGAGGACGTAGACTTGTAAGAATTTTCTAGTTACCATTGCTCAGCTAATGTTAGATGTTAGATTGAAAATGTAATCACATTGCTATCCCTTAGGGCGTAGGTATCCAACAAGGTAACCATGAATTTAATAGCTGTTTTTTGTTTACACGTATTTTTATTCTTAAATATGCATTAATTAAATCAGGCCAATACATTTATTTTGTTAATTTCTGACCTGTCCTTATACTCTCATTGATAATAGATACATACTCTATCCTATAAAGTTGTAGGCAGTTAGATACATCCCCTATCCTATAGAGCTGGAGGCTGTTAGACATTAGGATACAAGTTAGGTATGTAATTGATATTATAATTTAACACAATAGAAAATCAAAACAAACAACAACATGCCTTCAAGAGCTGTTATAGCTTTATTTTTGGTTCGCCCACACAAGATGTTAGGTCGAAAACATTGCTATCCGTTAGGACGTAAGTAATCAACATGGCACCCATAAAGTTAACAGCTTTTTTTGTTTACACGTATTTTTATTCTTAAAAACGCATTATTAAATCAGACCAATAGATTTCTTTTGTTAATTTATGACCTATCCTTATACTCTCATATGTAACAAATACATCCTCTATCGTATAAAGTTGTAGGCTGTTAGGATACAAGTTAGGAATGTCGGCACGAATTGAAGCGAGTCATTTGATTTTTTGACTTTTCGATGCATAGATAGCATTTCGAATGAAAGAATTGATTAATTTTCCTTTTTTATGAACTTCTGGCATTACAATTTAACAGTAAACAAAACCAAAACAAGCCTCCAAGGACTTTTATAGTTTTATTTATGGGTCTACCAATCGCCACATGCAGCATTGCCGAAAAATTAACGTTTAACATGCTAAGAAAAGAAAGGGACGTTCACGATCTTACTGGACATTTCTCTATAGAGTTAACACTAGTTAACATCTTACAAACATCGTGAATATCCTTATTATTACTAGCTGTCAACACGAATTCGACCACGCGGGACTCTCTTTTAACGTACCTTTCTAATGCGATGCAAAATGTTATTGGGTTGTCCGGAAAATAATGCAGGATTTTAAGTTTTCATTAAAAAAAATCTATATAAAATATTCTGTTTACGTTTACAGGATTACTCATTTGTATGAATGTCAACACTTATTAATCCTCTTCCAAATGATATTGTTTGTTTACCTCTGTAGCATTCCGCTACTTGGAAATAATTCAGTCATCCTTATAATGTCAAAGCGAGAATTTCGTACGATTTTCTTTTACAAGTTTAAACTCGGCCGAAGCGGAGCCCAAACGGCTAGAAACATTAACCAAGTCTGGGGCGAGGGTTGTGTTAATGAGTGCACTGTGCAAAGGTGGTTTAAAAAATTTCGGGAGGGAGATTTCAGCCTTGAAGATGAAGAAGGTCGTGGAAGGCCTTCCTCTCTTAATGATGATGTTCTGCGATCAGTGGTGGAAGAAAACCCCAAAACAACTGTTCGAGAACTTGCAGAGCAACTCAAAGTCAGTAAAACGACCGTCGCTGACCACCTCAAGGCGATTGGAAAAGTGAAAAAACTCGAAAATTGGGTTCCACACTCATTAAACGATCGCCAAAAAAATCAGCGCTTTGATGTTTGTGCATCACTTCTTTGTCGAAACAAAAATGACCCATTTCTGGCCAGAATTGTTACATGTGACGAAAAGTGGATTCTCTACGATAACACTAGACGTTCTGGACAGTGGCTCGACAAAGGAGAAGCTCCAATACATTTTCCAAAGCCCCCAACTCATCAAAAAAAGGTAATGGTTACGGTATGGTGGGCTTCATTTGGTTTAATACACTACAGCTTCTTAAATCCTGGCGAAACCATCAATGCTGAATCATACTGTAACCAAATTAATACCATGCATCAGAAATTGGCAGTAATGAAGCCCTCTTTGGTCAATCGGAAAGGGCCCATTTTGTTGCATGACAACGCTCGACCACATGTGTCACGTGTAACGTCACAAAAATTATTGGAGCTTGGCTATGAAACTTTGCCTCACCCACCCTACTCTCCGGACCTCTCGCCTACTGACTACCATTTTTTTAGACACCTGGACCACTACTTACAACACATAATATTCAAAAATCAAACGGAACTGGAAAATGCATTTATTGACTTTATCAATTCTAAAAATTCTGAATTCTACTCAGACGGAATTAATAAGTTACCAACACGTTGGGAGAAATGTATTGAGAGTATGGGAAATTATTTTGATTAAAGAACATTGCTTTAAAGTAACTAGTTTCTTTTTTTTTGTTTAATACCAAAATCCTGCATTATTTTCCGGACAACCCAATAGTATGGCTTTCTAATTTTATGCCTCGTTTCTCAAATTCTTCTCTTCTTCAGTTCACTTACGTCTATTCATAGTAAAAAGTCTATATGATCCTCTTAGGGATGGAATTCCAAAAAATCCTTTCTTAGTGACTGTCCATAGGAATGCACTGTCGAAATGGCAGCCCTTTAGATCCAGCGGTTTGGTCTGTGCGTTGTCTGCCAGCCAGTCACGGAACTGTTTCATGCATACAGAAGAAAAGGATGGAATTTCAAAAAATCCTATCTTAGCGGCTATCCATGTCATTATAGAAATGCACTGTTAAAATGTCAGCCCTTTAAATCCAGCGGTTTGGTCTGTGCGTTGTCAGAGATCAGGGAGAACAGGTATGCCAGTGTATTGTGAATAGGAACCTTCCCAAGATACAGCCCTGGGGCCTCCTTCAATGAAAATATAAAAGAAATGGAAGTCCCCTTAATGATGCGGTAGTACTCGTCGTATAGGATTCAGATAGGATTTAAATATTAAAAGTTATCTTCTTGTAAGTATCTCAACCAATACCTTACGTTAAAGATTAATTAATTGAAAGAACTTATTTGGTCAATCGGACCACGAAATCTAATGGATTAAAAGTTATGTTGAAGTCAGAGAGCTTATTAGCTTCCAAGCAAACAAATTGCCTTACCAAATCACACGCTTGAGCAAAATCGATAAAGACCTCCGAGCAATACTTTTTTGTTTCAAAGAGGATGGTAGTATCCACAATGCGATGTATTTAACAACACCTTGAGTGGATAGTAGAGTGAAGCCGGAAAAGAAGCTGGTGGAAAGGGCAGGATAATAGCTGTTTTAGATATGTATATATTGATATCAATATATACATATTTTTTCAGATGGTCTCGTTACTTTTTAGTAGTCGTTACACTTTTTTCTTAATCCATTTACTTTTTAGTGGTCAATTAACCAAGTTACTTCTTTCATTTAATTAATTATTTTTGTGTAAGGTCTTGATTGAGATAAAAAAGTCAGCGTCGCGAGTGGGATTCTAACCCACGACCTTCGGCTAAATACGCCGCTGCTCTACCACTTCGATCCACTCAGACACCAACTCCCCATCTCAACCTATTATAAGTATTAAAGATAGCACATTGTAGATTTCGCTAGTAGTTAATGACGTTCTTCAAGGAACAAATATATGAAAGACCTTTGCAATATGGTGTAAGGTGGAAGTCAGGATAGCTCAAGTGGTAGAGCAGTGGCATATTTAGCCGAAGGTCGTGGGTTCGAAGCCCGCTGGAGTCGCTGACTTTTTATTCTTAATACTGCTTGGGTGGAAAAATAAGCCAGCTTTTGCTGTTTTATGTTATTTTATCGGGGAAACAAGGCAATTCTTATTCCGCTTATCTGTTAGAGATACGAATAATCTTTTGTTAACTATGTTTGGGAAAAACTTCGTTAAGAAACATAAATTTAACAGACGAATTTTTTAGAAGAATAAATCTCGCAAAACTGAATAAATTGACAACTTCTGAATTTGGCTAAGAGTTTATTTAGTCGCGGCAGTTTTTGCCGTACGACCTCGGCTCGAATGTCGAAAAAATATTGCGCTCGCAATGGCAACGACACTTGCTCTGTACTACGTAGCCCGATATGTTTTTCGAAACCATTTTACGTATTATAACGAAGAAAAAATCGTCGTTTTAAAAATACTTGCGTGTAAATAAGTACTTTTATATTTAACAGATTTATCTACTCTACGAATGGGGGTCATCTTCTTATCTAAGGCTAATGTTTGTCTAGACTTGCTTTTGTTCAATTGGCATTTATTTGTTTTCCTTGCAGTTTCCGTTTGTATTGTTTAACGTGTTTTGATTATTATTGTTTATTTTTGTACATTCATTGAGGCTTTGCGGCTGCAATGAAAAAATTGTTTCCCGCTCGAAGCAAAATTAGTCAATAATTTAAACGTGTGACATATTAATTACACATAAAAAACGACGTGTTGGGCCAATTTCGAGATAATTGCGTTGAGATAACAAGAAGAAAAATTAAAATCTTTATGTGTGGATGTGGGCAGGAGAGACATAAAAGGGCCTTTCTTGCCACAGCCCCATACCTGGGTTTCTTTCTGCTCAATAATTATTTCAACCAATACAAATATTGGTACGCTGTAAAATTCAAAATCCATCATCTAGAGTGAGTTTACTCCATGAAAGAAACTTCTAACAAAGATTGAATAATAGAGCGAGAAAAGCGGATCAGGATGATCAGAAGCGTTTGAATTTTATTGAAGATTTCTTGCATATATAGAGCAATAAAAAATTATAATTAACTGCTGAAAAGTTCATTTTTAAATTTTCAATCTATTATGACAATACAATCTATTGCTGGAAGTATATTTTCATTTTCGGTAATGAATGAAATTAGCTGTTATCCCAATTTTCTATTAGTTTTATCATTTCGTGCTTCATTTTTTTTAAAATATAAAGACTATAAAGAAATTATGTTTATTCATTTTCGCGCTTCTGGTTTTTACTATTCTAAAAAGTATTAATATTTTTTTAAATAATATCTTATCTTTTTTTGTTGATTCTTATCACAAAATTTAAGTTCATGTAAGTGGTGTTTTCTGTAACAATCAGATCAATTAAATTCATTTTACTACGTTACACGTTTACTAAATTCTCTGAAAATATGTCATTGTGCCAGAAATTGGAAGGTGTCTCTCGTATTGATTGAAAATAAGCGATAAAAATTTAAATTCAGATTCTTCCCTTCCAACTCTGAAATTCAAGTTTAGAACTCGAGTCATAATTTCAAAGACTATTTATACATCAAAATTTATTATCACCACTTACCTGCATATTTAAATTACAATATCATTTCACTTGTGCCAAATTCGAGATAAACAGTTTTCGGGTTGTGACAGCACGTTTTGAGAAAACTGAAAATGCACCCGCATAGTGTAAAATGTACAATGGTTCTGCTCTTGTTTCAAGGTATGAAACATATTTTGGACTATTGTACAGAAAGACAGGAAATATTTTAATAATTAGACCAAGTACACAACTTCTAAGTTGCCCAAGTACATAACTTCTCCAACTAGAGATGCGGAGGATTCATAAATCTTAGGCTACATAAGCACTATTACCACTAGTACTAAGTATTAAAAATTTTGTATTTGATACTAATTGGAATATTATATTTCTCTTCGACATGAAAAAACGTTTTATTCTGAATCGTTAATACAAAATATATTTCAAGGCATTTTTGATTGACTTTTTTTAATATATTAGGTTTCGTGGTCCGATTGACCAAATGAATTCTTTTCAATTAATTAAGGCTTTGGTTGAAATAAAAAAGTCAGTGTCATGAGCGGGATTCGAACCCACGACCGTCGGCTATATATGCCGCTGCTCTACCACTTGAGCTATCGTGACTTCGATCTACTCGGACATTAATTTCCCATCTCAGTCCCATTTTTCGAATTTTCCTTCCTTTTTGCCATTTTTTAAACTGTTGTTTTAATATTTAAGTTAGACAAGGTAAGAAACGTCTGCCAACCCACACATTCTAATTGACAGAAAAAAAATTTATATATACTAGATGAATTTGTTGGTTGCTGTTCAAATCACAATGTTTTCAAAATGAAGCGATAACGTAGAAAGTTACAGGTCGATGTTCCAAGATATGATGGATCATAAATATTTTAAAGGATACGGAGTTAAATCATTTCAATAGGATGAAAAAGCCCGGGATTGATTTTATCTTTGTCGCCCCTTTGATGTGGTAAGTCCGTCGTAAAACGAAGTCCAATGATTTTAAACATAAAGGTATCTTTTTGAACGTTTAATAATTACATTAATGGAATCGTCTTCCAGTGTGCGGCCTGTGCAAATAAATACGCGGCCCTTTTGACCCGGTCATATATTCCCTGAATGTAAAAGTAACGGCGAGATGTCAATGAGTGTTTCCAACGGGGTCGAAGCGTGCAGGTGGTCGCTCAGACGGACAGGATGCAAGGATCATTACAGTAAGTCTCCGTATGTCTCCTCAACACTTTAACGTCCCACACGTCTTGTCTTTTGTCACACAAATCCCGTACACGTGATTTTGCAAAAGCCTTCAGCCCTAAAATCCTAAACTCGTCAAAGGGGAAGCTTTAAAATATAATCCTGGCGATGCATCGTTGATCAACACCAACTTGAGCCTAGCGACTTAAGCATATCCGCAAAAACTCACGATTTTTAAGGTTCACTATTAATATACTAAAAAAAAGCCTTTTAAACAACAGAAAGAAACGAGAAGGCATTTTTGAAGAAGTAGCAAAGGAACGAACATGTACATTTGAACACGAACCGAATTTTAGTCTATTTCTTACAAAACTATATTTCCATTGAAGATGTTTCTTCTTCTATAAAGAATAAATACTAAATTCTTAAAGAATAAATACTAGAGAATTACAAAAATAAAACTATTATTTTGCTGTTCCAAAATATAAATCATCAAGGTTCGAGAAATTTGACATGGCTCCACATAAGAAATATATAATATTCTCTAAGTTATAAAAGAGGAAGAGAAAAACTTTTATTCATACAAAAGTGTGCATTTTGGCACCCAAAACATTAAAAACCTATAGCAAATATAAATAGTAAAACGGAAAGATGAACAGCGAGAAATTAATGGAGAAGATGAAGTGGCAAACGACATATAGAATATCCGAAAAAGTTTTTTGTCCACTAGTGATCATATTCTCACTGCCCTAAATTGTCTGTAAGATGTGTTTTAGCATCATTGATACATCTTTGATTTTGGGATTATATTATTATTTTTGTTACTTAGAGATCGTGGGGCCTGGTGTGATGTACGTTTAGAAAAACATTTTCTTTATAGTGCCAACGTTTCGATCTTTATTGAGATCATCTTCAGGGCCTGGGATTTATAAAAATTGTTTAAATATACAAATGAATCCATTACAGTTCGTGATCCGATTGACCAATTAACATTTTTTCATTGATTAATATTTATGAAAGGTCTTGGTCGAGATAAAAAAGTCAGTGTCACGAGTGGGATTCGAACCCACGATCTTCGGCTAAATACGCCGCTGCTCTACCACTTGCTATCGTGACTTCGATCCGCTTGGACACTAAATTCCCATCTCAACCTCATGACATTGACTTTTTTTATCTCGACCAATACCTTTCATAAAAAATTATACAAATGAATTTATTCAATGATGTACACAACAAAGAAATTTTAGGTTTGATTGATTTATTTATTTAGGTTTAAGTATTTGTCCACAGAAAACACACTTTGAGTGAGAACAATATTTTGAATAAACCTAAAATTTCTAAATTGAGTACAACATTGTATAAATCCGTTTGTATAATTTAAACAATCTTTATAAATCCCAGGCGTTGATGATGATCTCAATGAAGATCGAAACGTTGGCACGATAAAGAAAATGTTTTTCTGAAACCTACATCACACCAGACCGCATCTCACGATCTCTAAATAATCATTAATTAACGGTCACTAAATACTACACATTATATTTATTATTTAAATGATCCTGTTTGGAAATCCTTAGAATCCAATGTTTTTTTTGAGTCACTGAAAAAATATTTTTAAAAATTGTTGAATTCGTGAGGAGCGGTCAATAATGAGGCAGGTTAGAAAAATAATTTTCAAGTAATTCCGTTGGGGGCCGTGGGCTTTTTTCATATTATTCTCAATTAAAAAGTGATATGTACTTATCTTATTCTTATTATTATCATACTGTGGCAAAGAAGAGTCGGACACCCAGTCACTCAGCCACTGCGGTCCTCATGTTTGGAATATAACCCAGAAGGATCTTTTTAATTCAAAATTCCGAAAAACTGAACCTCGGCTTTTGTGCAAAATTTGAAGCCTCGGAAGTTTGATTCGTAATAAATCATTGTTTAAATGGTCTATACTGAAACCCCGAACTAATAAAGGTCACAAAAAGCATTGAAATGTCATCTTGTGGTTCTTAATGATTAATTTATTAAAAATTTATGGAAAAACGAACTTTTTTGCAAGCTTTCTCCTATCTAGGTCGGCTTATTCTCGCTTGCTTGGTCGTTGTGACGCTATCCGGATCTTGTCATGAGTTTGTGTGTTATTTTTTGCGGTTTTACACTACAGATTAAGAAAGTAGATCAGGTTTGTACAATAATTTTACCAAGTTACATTTTAAAAAATTATAGAATTTTTTCTAGATTCTTAATTGTCTAAAAGAACAATATTGTTTGTCTGACACTGTTTTGCATTTCATCATCTTAAATTGGTTCGAGGATTATTTGTTGTTGTGCAGTACAATTTAATCAAATTTCATACATTTGGTCTTTTTATGAGATTATTAGATATAAAGAACACTATTGTTTAGTGCGCCCTTTCTCAAATGTCTTGTCTGTCAGACGCTATTAGGTTTTTTCCTTTGCTGTGGTATGTTTGTTTTTTTGGATTTCACAACGTTTTGGAAGATTCAAGTTGGTTATACAATTGGATGAAATTTCTATCAAAATATATGGCTTTAAGTTTGATTTTCTTAATTTTTTAAAAACTATTTTTTTAATACCCTCTCACTTCGTTTGTATTTGTCTTGAAATAGCATCACTGAATACATATTTACATATTGTAATGGAAGGGGCCACGAAATCCTTAGAGGAGAAGTTAAACGAGATAACATAAATTTGACTATAAACTAGGCCCGGGTAGGTGACGTCAAAAATAAGAGTTCGAAAGCGCGCTGATTTATAGTGTTGTGAGTTGTTTGACTGACGTCCCCTCAATATAACTGTCCACTTAGGGTGTTTCCGAGCATAGTCAATATTGTGAGTGTTATATTGCCCATTACGGACTTTTTCCCCGAAGGAGTCGGCCCATTCCTCCGGCATAATCGTACACACCTTATCAACGCCTTGCTATAATAACCATTTGGACCTGTAACAATTTGTACCAGTGATTGCTGGGAGGGAAATAGATCAAACTACACGTAACTAACCGTTATGAGCTGATAACAAATTGAATTAGAAAATATTTTACCTCAAATCATTTAGACTTCTTTAAAGGTAATTCTAACAATTGTTAGATAAATTTAAAAATATAAAACATTAAACCATTAACTAACTAAATATAGAAATTATTTAACCCCCTAAAATTTAATGTACCTAAACAAGAACTATGCATTTCAAAATTAGATAAAAAATGTCTACATGTACTATTGGAGAGCTGATAGATAATAAATTGAGTTAATGATCAGTTAATGATTGAACAAGGTTTTAACATCCTCTTATGACACGAGCAAGAGATAGAGGAGGAGTGAGAAAGAAAGTGGGGGAGAGAGAAAGAGAGATAGATAAGTAAAGTGTAGATGGATGGAGAGAGAGAGAGAGAGAGAGAGATGGATAGAGTGAAAGAGAGAGAGAGAGAGAGAGAGAGAGAGAGAGAAAGTAAGAGAGGGACGGATAGAGAAGAGAGATAAATAAATAAACAGTAAATAGACAGATATATAGATAGAGATAGATAGATAGATAAAGAGTGGGATAAAGAAAGAGAGATAAATAGATAAAGAGTAGATAGGTAGAAAGAGAGAGAGAGAGATATAAATAGATAATGAGTAAATAGATAGATAGAATGGTAGATGGATAGATGGATAGATATATACATAAATAGATAAAGAGTAGATAGGTAGAGAGAGAGAGAAAGAGAGAGAGAGAGAGAGAGAGAGAGAGAGAGAAATAGATAAAAAGTAAATAGATAGATAGATTGGTAGATAGATAGATAGACTGAGAGAGAGAGAGTGTGAGAGAGAGGGAGAGAGAGAGAGGGGGAGAGAGAGAGTGAGAGAGAGGGAGAGAGAGAGATAGACAGACAGACAGAGGAATACAGAAAGAGAGATACATAGATAATTAGTAGATAAATAGATAGATAGCGATAGATAGATAGGTAGATTGAGAGGGAGAAAGATAAATAGAGAAAGAGAGATAAATAGATAAAGAGTAGATAGATAGATAGAGAGAGAGAGAGAGTGAGTGAGAGGAAGGGAGGGATAGAGGAAGAGAGATAAATATATAAACCGTAGATAGGAAGGATAGAGATAGAGAGAGAGAGAGATAATTAATAAATGAATAAAGGCTGTGGTCATCTACCATGAGCGCGTAAATCTCTATGTTCAAAATCGAGACGAAGGGAAAGAAGAACTTAAAGAGAAAAAGTGAGACAGAGAGCGAGAGAGAAGAGAGAGTTAAAAATGAATGAGGAAAAGAGAAAAAAGATACATTATCAGTTAATTTAACATAAAAGATTTGATCCCTATGAACGAGATCACCACTAGTAGAAGCAAAAAGGGAATGAGACAAAGTTATTATATTTAAATAGCCATTTAAAAAATGAATGATGAAAAGAAAAAAAAGATGGAAAGAATGTGTGTGTGTGTGTGTGTGTGTGTGTGTGTGTGTGTGTGTGTGTGTGTGTGAGAGAGAGAGAGAGAGAGAGAGAGAGAGAGAGAGAGAGAGAGAGAGTGGGAGTGAGAGAAAGGGTTTATGTTGACAAAAATAATTTGATAGGGCCCAATTTAATAGATAGGTATGAACGATTTGTTATTTTTTGGGCAACGTAAAAAACACTGCTAATGATAAGGGGTCATGAATAAAATCATAACTCCTCCTCATAAACACGCCAAATTATATAAATCTAGTAATCGTTCTACTAAACTTTAAAATATAACACTATATAAGTTTACTTATGGTAAATGTAGATATTTTTTTATAAATCATTGTTTTATACAATTTTTTATTATTGCATGTTTTCAATCAGGGCCTTGGTTTAATACTGTATCTGCATGGAAAAAGTAAAAAATCAATCTAATAGGAATGGTAGTGTGTAACGCGTTGGACGTTGCAAAGAACGTTAAGGAATAATATCATTTTCTTAGATGGCATTAAATTTAATATATTTTGGGTGTACGAATAAATTAGTTTATTCGATACACAGAATATTTAGTTGAGTGTTCCAACAAAAGAAGGTTCAACCAAATATTACCCCCTGGGCACTCTCAACACGACACGCAAGAATGGCACAATTACACATAAGACAAACACTTTGAGCCCTGAAGATGATCTCAAAAAAGATAGAAACGTTGGCACGATAAAGAAAATGTTTTTCTGAAACCTACATCACACCAGACCGCATCTCACGATTTCTGAATAATTTCTTTTCTAAAAAGTTTGCCTGCCCCTGGACTAAGATTATAAATAACTCCATTATATTTAGTGGTCTATTTAACAAATTACTTCTTTCAATTAATTAATCTTTTTATGTAAGGTTTTAGTTGAAATAAAAAAGTCAGTGCCATGAGCGGGAATCGAACCCACGACCTCCGGTTAAATACGCCGCTGCTCTAACTACTTGTGAGCTATCGTGACTTCGACCACTCAGACACCAACTTTATATCTCAACTTACAACCTTTTGAATTTTCCCTCCTTGTTGCCATTTTTCAAATGTCGTGTAATCAGAATTCGATTCTGGGCTACATATGAATTAGGCACGGGGAGCAGTTAGTGAATTTATACTTCGTTTTATTCATTAAATCGTTAACCGTTATATTTAGTGGTCTATTTAACCAAATTACTTCTTTCGAGTAATTAATCTTTTTATGTTAGGTTTTGGTTGAAATGAAATGAATTATGAATAACGCTATGAAATAATATTGTTTAAAAATTGTTTCTATTACATCGCCAATATTGAAATTCATAGATAATTATAGATTAATTGAATATAATAATTTCGAGAATTTTATAGTCGTTTAATTCCACCTAATGTTCTTTTAAATATTTAATGCGAAAAATCATAAAGCGATCTAATTCTTTTCCTGCAAACCCAATTGCTATTTGGTCAAAAATATTTCTTTATGTAATATATAAAGCATGCTTTACGAGTTTAAACCATTAAATTTATCAATTTCATTCGGTTCAATGAAAAATAACAATAATAATCGGCATTCCTCCTACATCCTATCCACGCGTTAATTTTAAATCTCCAATCCGGCATGGCTCCTGCCCCGAGCCGAGACGAACCCACCAAATAAAGTAAGTAAGGCGCCGGTGGAACACGCAGGAAAATTTAATAGTAAAAACCGGTCGAGCGAAATGGCTCCACATCACCTGCAAAATGTGTTAAGGAAACCAGAAGTTAAAATGTAAAATTTGCATGCAAATCGTTGATGGCCTGCGCTTTACAAGAGCAAGTGCAATAACCCTAATCGCTTTAGGACAGTAAACGACGCTGAAATTTAAAAAAACAAAAAGTTATTATTGCATGTCTATGTGAAACAAAAACAGTGTACTCATGGATGATAAATATGCGATCATTTATATTGTAGGATAATTTTTTATTTCAGCCATCGTCCATGTCAAAATCACTTAAATTGAAATAAGTTTTTCATGTCAACGATGTTTTTTTTTACAAATACATTTTCTCCCCTTCTAAATTATGTAATTGATTAACTAAACAGCGGTGTAATTCAAGTATTCGGTGACAGTAGGTCAAGGCAAAGGAATTAAGTCAAAACTTCAAAGCACTGACCTTAGCTGCCTTAACTCCTTTTTAATGTTAATTATTCGTACTGCACGAGCCGAATCGTTTTAGTTGATTGGTTGTTGAGCAAGAGATCACAACAATGTTAGTTGTATACAGACAAATATTTCAAATTTGTGTTGTTATAAAAATGCAATACAAGAAAGCTTTACGTTCTACCCAAACCACGAAAATACACAAAAAAGGTAAAAATCATAGCAATTTATAAATATTTATTTTCAAAACTATCGATTTATGATGATTGATAATTCTGGAAGTGAGATTTCAGTTTCGTATCATTTACATTTCTTAAAATTCATAAGATCATTACGCCCTAATTTATTTATAAATCCGTAAAATATATTAACCTAATGCAATATTACTTGATTTAAAATATTTGAGAAATACGAAGTATAATCATGAGTAAGTATTTATATTGTAAATTCGCTAGAATGAATGTATTTATTAGCGTGAGTGTGGTGTTTAGTGACCGTTAGTTAATTATTATTCGGAGAACGTGTGATGGGGTCTGGTGTGGCGTCGGTTTTATAAATACATTTTCTTTATCGTGCCAACGTTTCGATCTTTATTGAGATCATCTTCAGGGACTGGAATTTATAAACATTGTTTAAATTTTACGAATACATGTAGGATGTGAGAAAAAAAGTGAATTTATACAATGCTAGCAAATTTTATATTCAATCAAAGTATCTGTACTCTCTGAAAGTGGTTTTTTTCTGCCTAATTGTGTTATTCAATGTGTCATTCCAGGACCTAAAGATGATCTCAGTAAAGATCGAAACGTTT
The DNA here is from genome assembly GCF_000648675.2 of Cimex lectularius. Classification (NCBI taxonomy): domain Eukaryota; kingdom Metazoa; phylum Arthropoda; class Insecta; order Hemiptera; family Cimicidae; genus Cimex; species Cimex lectularius. The sequence continues at coordinate 107,199 of NW_019392704.1, forward strand.
ACACAATAAAGAAAATTAATTCACTACTTTCGTGGTCCGCTTGACCAATTAATTCATGACAATTAATTAAGGTTTTTAGTTGAGATGAAAAAAAGTTAATGGCACGAGAGGATAAAGAAAATGTTCTAAAACCTACGTCACACCAGACCGCATCTTACGATCTCCGAATAAGTATTTATTAGCGTGAACGATTGTGTTTGTGATGTCATAACGAGATTCACGAGTACACAAACACACTAAAGTAGTATAATTTATTCCATTTGTTTTAATACTTGGGGACTACGTTAGTGATCGTAAAAGTGATTAAAACGTCAAAAATTATGGTTTTATTTACATATTGATAAAACTTTATGAAAATTTTGCGCCCGGTGGAGCTTTCCATCGATGCATTAAAATAATTCAAAAATTTGAGTGAAATTTTGGAAATAAAAACCTTCCAGATCAGACATGACACTTCAACGTCTCCCATACAAGAGGAACGCTGGTAAATAGGGAGAACTGCGATTGTGTTACGAAGAAAGTAAAAAAGATAAAGCATAAGAAGAAGAATTTCTTTCAAGAAAAAAAAGAAAAATAAGAAGTTGATTTTAATTATTGTATCGTTACATCCATATATTATTACATTATAAAAAAATTATTATGTACCAAAGGAAATAAAAAGCCGTATTTATTTATATTTGCTTTGTGATAGGGGTTAGTTACTAGCGAATTAACAAAACCCTTATGACCACCCAATTGTCTGAATTATTTATTTGCGTGAGTGGTTAAGTGTATATGGACACGGTCTGTGTGGAATATGGAGATTATCTACAGAACTGTCGAACTAATTCGGTTAACTTAGGATAGAGAATGTGTGATTTTTAATCTCTGTAAATGTATTTATTGATGTCAATGAAAGAAGAATAGTTTTGTGGGTAGGGTTTCAGCAGTAGTATACCGAAAACTCTCGAATCCGCCAAACTTCGACTAGGTAATTGTTTTAATGGTATGAATGTGTTTTTCAATTGACTTGGCGTTTCAATGATGTGTAGAAGGATAAAATAATAAATATAGAGGTAATAAAGAGAAAGCAGATAGACAAAACGTGAGGAGCCGGCAATGACCCTAGAAACTATCTGACCGGGGGAAATAATAATAATAATAATTAGAAGAAAGTCGTCTTCATCTCGTCATCACTTTCAGAGAGTATCATACCACGTATCTACTACTTTTGAACCTTAGGTGTAAATAAATTAGATGATATTAGCCATTAATATATAATGAAGTATTCAAAAGTCAAGGAAAATATCAGTTTGACACATATTTACCTTATGAGTGCAAAGTTCTTTTTTATTTTCCAAGGATTATATTTTTTTTGTTTTTTCATTATGGTGTTTTATACATTAAAGTCTCTTTACAACACGTAACTTTCCATCGCCTTTTACAGAGGGTAACCAGCCTGTTACCTATTTTAGAAATACCGGTCTTAAAAGGGGAGGTATTGACAAACGACGCAGACTCGGCCAATAACGGCAAAATGGAACATTGGTAAACAAGAGAAAGGGGGAAGATTTGTTGAGAAGGGCCCGGCCGTGGAAGTAGAAGGAGCGGGTTTTGAGTTATACCCGGGCATAACTTGAGGGATATGCTCACCTCTGCCTCCGCGGTTGGAGAAGCCGAGGAGACATTAAAATGAGAGATGGTCCGTTGCGAGGAGGACGTTAAATCAGCTGGGACATTATACCAGGACCATAACCATAATCGTTAATTGGGTGGAGGGCTGGTGTGCTTATTGGCATGTGAATGCAGAAGTGGGCAGACTCTCGCCGCACAACGCTACTGGTACCTAACTTAATACCTCTTTTATACGCGTAAGCATGTTTAGAGGCTATTAATTAACTTTTTTTATTATTAGTCCAAGTGACCTTTCCTCAGGGGGAAAATCTATTGGTTCATTGGTGCAATTCAACAACTCTAGGAAATTGTATCATTTAAGTCTTGCTTGAGCAAAACAAATAACTATAAATAAATTTCTAAAAAATATCAAGATGATTATAATATATCAATCGATTTCAGTAGATATTCATATTTTTTAATCTTTTAAATCAATAAAAATAGTTTCAAAGTTTTTTATGAAACGGTTAAATTTCTCGACAGCTTTTGCTTTCTTTCCAATTGGCTGTAACCCCGATTTTTTAATACAATTATAACATTAGGAATTAAATCAAGATCACATCAAGATACGCGATGAACAAAAAATATCAATGAAAGTAGTCTTGACCCAAAGATGCTATGTATATTCAGTACTCATTAATGAGATTTAAATAGTAATCCTTTACTTATAAACCGCTTAATGAAAACGAAATAGAATGAATGTGAACTACTTAATGCAGCTATCAAGAAAAAGCAGCTTGCACTTGTGATTTGTGAATGGAGAATACAAATGGAATTGCAAGACCTCTGTGATAAAGCAAGGTCTCACATATCATCGATGACGCTGCAAAAATTGTGAAACTTGGACTTGGATGTGCTACCTCATCCGCGTTTGCCGAACATCGGACCCTCAGATTATTCTTTTATAGCCGAAAAGTTTCGTACATTTTCAAAATGCAGTTTTTGGGAGGAAGGTGGAAATAGCCAGTGAGATGGCTGTTTTAAATTATATTATTCCGTTTTCCAAACAACAAATCTTTTCTCTTCACGTCTTTATTGAGAAACCTGAAGAGTTTATGAGTGAGAGGGTAGTTTCTGATCATGATATATTTTACTTAATTTAAACAATTTTTATTTTATTTTAAATCACTCTATGTACACAATTGTTCACATTTAGTTGGGTTGGTGTTTACCATATGAAAAACAAACCAAAACCATAATCATTAATGACATATTATGTATGAACTGCCAGATTTTTTGTAAATATTTAACATAGTCCTAGTTGTTTGACTTTTTATGTGTTTATTTTTTTCATAATAAAGTAAATCAATGTTGACGCTTATTCTATAATTAACATTCATAACTTATAAGTCATAACTTTATTTAATTATTTTTTATTTTACGAAAAATAACAAGTACAAAAATTTTGGTCAAGAAGATTTGTATCTCTTAACATATTCGTCAATTCTTGACTTTTTAAATATTTTTCTTCATCCGTATTTTTTTGTTTCAGATTTCGTCCCAAAAGAAAAATAAGGGCTTGGCTGGAAAAACTTCAGCGTTCGTTTCCTTTTCGTCGATTGTGAAGTTATGAATTTAGATAAGAAAAATATATTAAAATACAAATATATATCGTATTTTGCAGTATTTTTTATGACTCTTAATTTTTCCTAAGAAATAATCTATCTTATATATAAAGTGTTATTTTTAGATACGACGAATTATGAAAATGACTTTAAAGTATGAACAAAATAATCGATTATTTATTTTTTTATCTATTAATTAATTGTAAACATAAATAATGCCCTTGTCTTAAAGCTGATGTATTTGGAATGAGCTTTAGTGTGCTATTAAAATTTACACATATAATATATTTTTTAAAGATATAACTTTAGCATCTAAGATTTAACGTCAATTCAAGTCTAGTGAACGTCTAATGCTTGTGTTTGAGATCTTAATGTATTATTAAAACATAGTTAAGTTGAATTTTAACGGCTGATTAAATGTAATTTTGGGAAACATAAATGAGGCGGTAGTTAAAAGTTTAAAGCCGTTTTTGTTTTACGGAGGGAATAAAAATTATACACGGGGTAATAACAATTAATCTGAGTCCCGGGCATGAAAAAGGGTCTCTCATAAAGCACGGGGACATGAAAGATAAAGGCAATGATAAAAAAAAAGCACCTCAGAGACTTTTTTTTCTTTCATTCTGCCCCATTCCGGTCTCCCGGGCATTAACCAAGGGTAGAAAAAGGTATAAGGGTCGTCCATGGCACGTAAAGTACAAATCACTTGTTTGCGAATCCTACTTAACCCTAGCTTGGTCTACACCCTCTCGACGCCCCTTCTCAACTGATTTGAGAAAACAAAAGAATATTACGGTATGAAATTAAGTTACAAATTAAGTCAGACCATGAATATGAATAAATACAAAATAAAAGTAATCGGTTTCTTTAACCTCGTTTTAAACGGATATGAATTAATGCCTATCATACAGAATTAAAATCTATGGGGTAAATAAGCCAGTTTTCTTATATAAACCAAAATCCGTAGAAAAGGTAATTCGCTAAGATGACTTTTTCACATTTATACCTGAGTGTGAAATGGTTAAGATGGATTCTAAAATCGTAAGATCACAGAGACACCAAAAAAAATTAATTAATTTAAACAAATTAAATGAGCCAACTATTTTAACAAGTGATAGAGAAATTCAGATATGGCAAGTTATAACAGAAAAAAATGTATTAAAACAAATTTTTGTATCGACAATAACACACAAGTGTTTGCTTTACCAACTCATTAAAAAATTAAATTGATAAATTCAACGCTTTACTTATGTAATTATCTTTTTTTTTTATTGATGCATGTATAATTTTTTTTTAAATTGCCATATTTTTAATAATTTTGTATGAAACAATTTTATAGACTTTCATTAATATTTCTCAAGAACGACTCGTAAACAGTTTAGATTTTTTGAAAACTGCATGAAACCTTTTGGCTGATTCTAAAAATGCGAGAACAGGCAGGCCATTAATTTGAGCAACCAATCGTTTTAACAAAAAATATTTCTACATGATCTATTTGGAAACTTTATCGTCCAAGATAATTGCCCAATTTTTCCCAAACGGACAAAAACCCAAAGAAACAGTTCTGAGTTCTCTGTCTTTCCTAGTGTAAGACACAAAAAACTTGACACCCTGCCGACAGACGCCATTAGCCGGGATGTTGTGCGTTGCCAGAACACAGCCTGTCGGGGTGTCGTGAATACAAGGGGTGCGGTAAAAAACAAAAGGGGTGTGACAAGGGACAACCCACCCCTTGATATATGCATCGGTGTGGGCTATTTGCAAACATGTCTATTAGTTGGGAGTTAGATAATAGATAGCAACGCCCACCTACACGGGTCCAGCCTTGTTTTTGCCCCACGTGGGCCGACACCCAAAAACAAATATCTGCTTGTGGGCCAAAGAACATGACCTGCCTGGCTGTTGGACTTAATCTGCGAGTAAGAAATTAACCAAAACGCTCGTCCTTTCAGCAAGAAATAATTCATAAACACGTGAGTATGTTAATTGAATACAATACGGTGTTCTAAATAAATTGAGTTAAAGTTTATCGCATAACAAAAGTAAGTATCGCTTGTTGTATGAATATATGGTAATCAAAAAAATATTTGCAAGATTTTGGTTAAAAAAAATTGATAAATTCAATGCTTTACTTAAGTAATTATCTTTCAATCATATCAGATTTTGGTAAAAAAATGATGCTACAAACCACAATTTTTAGTTAAATTCAAAATGATTAGCAAAATTACGATTGTATAAAGTAAAACCTAAAATAAATATGCAATTGGGAGATGTCCTCTTGAGATGTGAAGAATCTTCAGTGAAGATCCTGTTTCTGGTCATTTTTAAACTGCCTATGAATCGTTTGTGCGATCGAGAACTATGTTAAGCTATGAAACTTGTCATTTAACCTAGATGAATCGAAAATAATCATCTTTCAAAATGGCGGTAAAAGAGTTGAAAAATGGAATTTTAATGGCCATTACATGTTGAAATAGTTAACGAATACAAGTATCGAGGCGTCACCATACCGCTTCCTTAAGTAAACATTTTTCAAACAGAAATGCAGCGGATAAGCGAGGTATTAATGCCATATGGGCTCCTATTTTCGAAAATAAGAACATCAATTTCGAAGCAAAAATAAACGTTTTTAAATACACAATCTGAGCATTTTTATGCTACGCTGATATGGGGTACCACCATAAAGATGAAGAAGTACTAAGGTTTTTCTTGAAGAAGCTCTTAAGAAATCCTCCTTGGTCTCCGACAGCATTCTTACATTTGGAGACCAATAGAGAAACTGTTCACATTTTTTTGCGATCAAATTAAGCTAAGACTAAGTCGTCAGGATGCTGTCTTTGGATTCATCATGATATCCAAAGCTGGTTGCATGTGAAAATATCCGTTTTAACACTGGTTGGTTTAACGACGTGACAAATGCAATGGAGCTGTGCAAAATTGAAAAAGTTAATATACTTTGAGAAAATGTACATGATTGTAAGTTATACATTTTCAATATACTTGTGGAAGTGTATTGAATAAATTACAGAAAGCGTTTAAAAGACACTTTAATGATAGTGCTTGGATACTACTAAGAAAAATATTCTCTTTATAAACATTTCAAATTTTGTTGGGTTTTACAAAGCAAGGACTTAAATGTAGAAAGTATATGTTGTATTGTTAAAGGAGAGTACTTCTAAAAATAAAAGCAACGACATTTGATACTGAATCCTCAGTGTCAATTTTAAGTTCAAAAATTGAAATTAAGAACACAAAGCTGAAAACGAAACAGTTTATTCTTCAGAATTCAAATGAGACTGAAAAATGGAAATTGACGTTGAAAAATGCTTTATCCTTGTTTTGGATTAAGCATTAACTGTGTTACCTCTAATTGATATTCCCAATTTACAACATAACAAACAAATATTTATTGATAAAACAATGAGACAAATTAAGGGCAGAATTTTCATTTATGAGAAAATGATAATCGGTCCAATGGTCCAAATGTGGTTGAAAGAAGTGAAATGTTCAGTTTTGCTAGGCTGTCAATGAAGTAGTTGCGTACCACTATCTCTGCAAGCGAAAAAATGGGTCTTTTTGACAAGAAAAACCTTTACAGACCCAAAATTTGACAATTGTTTGTTAAAACGCAATTAACCGTCAATTTGTCGTAAACGTAAGTGGAAAACGGACGTTTGCAAAGTGTATCAGGTGTCGTTTGCGGAGAGCCACAAGGTGATCGGCAGAAGCCCGTGAAAGAAACGGAGACGTGAGAGAGGATCCCCTGTGCTTGGAAGTCGAAAAGCGATACCGAAATCGGCCGACCGTGGACAAACAGAGCCGACACTTAACACCGAACGACGCCATGGTTAACTGATGACTCGGATTCATCACTGTGTCGTCAGCCCCTCATCAAGAGCGTGTTGCGACCATCTATTTCATCATCAGCATTATATCGATTGATCCAAAGGACGTACAAGTCGTTTGTGATGCCCCCTGCCAGTTTGGAATCGTTCTCATTTTTTTTTCATGTGTGGCTAATAAAGTTGAACGATATATCACCAAATTGACGAGTACTAATTTCGAACAACTGTACATGTCTTTCCTATCAATAAAACGTAAGGAAAATTATAGGTAAGAAAATACAATTACAATCTGCAAAGTGTTTGATAATAATTAGTCTCACGTATAATAAAAATGCTTGTAATTAAAATTTAATTTTTTATTTTCCCTCTTATTTTCTATTTTGTACGTTTATAAAGTTGTTTTTTGTCTAAAAAATATCAGAAGGTGCATGTTTAGTAAATATAATTCGTATTTTGGATTTATAGGGCGTATCGACATTTGTGTGCCATAATCTTGCAGAAATTTATTTTCAGATTCTTTTAAAATCTTACAATTATTATTCTTTATTGCCATTACACCTTTGATCCTTTCGTAACTTAACACATTCACTTAAACTAAACAATATATTGGGTTGTCCGGAAAATAATGCAGGATTTTAAGTTTTCATTAAAAAAAATCTATATAAAATATTCTGTTTACGTTTACAGGATTACTCATTTGTATGAATGTCAACACTTATTAATCCTCTTCCAAATGATATTGTTTGTTTACCTCTGTAGCATTCCGCTACTTGGAAATAATTCAGTCATCCTTATAATGTCAAAGCGAGAATTTCGTACGATTTTCTTTTACGAGTTTAAACTCGGCCGAAGCGGAGCCCAAACGGCTAGAAACATTAACCAAGTCTGGGGCGAGGGTTGTGTTAATGAGTGCACTGTGCAAAGGTGGTTTAAAAAATTTCGGGAGGGAGATTTCAGCCTTGAAGATGAAGAAGGTCGTGGAAGGCCTTCCTCTCTTAATGATGATGTTCTGCGATCAGTGGTGGAAGAAAACCCCAAAACAACTGTTCGAGAACTTGCAGAGCAACTCAAAGTCAGTAAAACGACCGTCGCTGACCACCTCAAGGCGATTGGAAAAGTGAAAAAACTCGAAAATTGGGTTCCACACTCATTAAACGATCGCCAAAAAAATCAGCGCTTTGATGTTTGTGCATCACTTCTTTGTCGAAACAAAAATGACCCATTTCTGGCCAGAATTGTTACATGTGACGAAAAGTGGATTCTCTACGATAACACTAGACGTTCTGGACAGTGGCTCGACAAAGGAGAAGCTCCAATACATTTTCCAAAGCCCCCAACTCATCAAAAAAAGGTAATGGTTACGGTATGGTGGGCTTCATTTGGTTTAATACACTACAGCTTCTTAAATCCTGGCGAAACCATCAATGCTGAATCATACTGTAACCAAATTAATACCATGCATCAGAAATTGGCAGTAATGAAGCCCTCTTTGGTCAATCGGAAAGGGCCCATTTTGTTGCATGACAACGCTCGACCACATGTGTCACGTGTAACGTCACAAAAATTATTGGAGCTTGGCTATGAAACTTTGCCTCACCCACCCTACTCTCCGGACCTCTCGCCTACTAACTACCATTTTTTTAGACACCTGGACCACTACTTACAACACATAATATTCAAAAATCAAACGGAACTGGAAAATGCATTTATTGACTTTATCAATTCTAAAAATTCTGAATTCTACTCAGACGGAATTAATAAGTTACCAACACGTTGGGAGGAAATTATTTTGATTAAAGAACATTGCTTTAAAGTAACTAGTTTCTTTTTTTTTGTTTAATACCAAAATCCTGCATTATTTTCCGGACAACCCAATAGAAAGAATAAATAATATAACTAAACTGCAAAGTATGATTTTTACACAACTACATAATTATGTTGAATGTTTTGTCCGAAAACCGAACAATAAAGTTTCTGTCAGGTTTAAAACCAACAGATATAAATTAAATAAGATTGCGGAAGTTTACGACGTTGTAAAAAAGCCAAACACGACGGATGCATAAGGCCCTCCTAACGTCGTCCGTATTCCCTAACCTGTGATATCCTGTCCACACGCGACTGACGTTCAAAATGAAACGATCAACACGTCGAAAATCCTACTTACAAGTTTATACTGACGGAGTTAAAAGGAAAACAACGTCGGGTGTTCAATGGCAGTATACACAACCGAAGGGTTATTTATATCAAGAAAATTCGTTAGGGGTCATAGTGTAGGAACAACCAAGCGAAATAAAAATTTCAAGAATTAAAAATTATCCTAACTATTCTTCGCTGATAGAAAAGATTAGACACGATTTAAAACACTCTTCAGGTATCAAGAAAATATAAATAAAATGAATAAAGGCACATTTAGGAAATGAGCTGGCACATGCATTAATCAAGGAAGCTGCTTATGAGGGATCATTTGAAGGTATACGAAGAAATTTATACCTATCATAAAATGCAGAATAGGTATAAAAATAACGACCATTAGAAATTATCTATGGCATTTACAAATCATGGAATTTACTATAGATTTCACCGAAAATACAGCAGAGCGAAACGTCAATGTTGGCACCATATTACAGTATGAGCCTAAGAGGTATGAAATACAAACATCTAAAATAGTGCAATGTTTACTGCAACGTGAAGATATACAGGGTGACTGGCGATAAGTGTCGAACATTTCAGGAGGTGTTTCTACTTACATATGCAACAAACAATTTCCTATAAACCCCCGTCCAAACCTCAACGGTAGAGAAGTAATTTCAGGTTTTGTGTGTTTTTTAATTTTTCAACTTAGGTCCACTAAATTGCTTATAATCTTCAGAATTACTAAGTGTAGAAAACAACTCAAGAGCCAGAACGTGCCCCCCTTCATCGGCACCAGTTTTTTTTTCAAAAAATGAAAAATTTTAGAGCCTTCCAGAAGGGCGATCCACATAGGTGGGTATACTGGAAGCTAATTGAATGGAGAACTTTTGAGGGAATTTGCAAAGCTCCAGGAGTTTGAGGTTATTAACAGTTACTAATCCAACATTTTAAAAAAATTTCAAATTTCAACGTTTTTGTTTTTTCTGAATTTTTCGTTCTGCAATGTAAATAAATTTCCTTACGGCAAATTTAATATTCTTTCAGGTGGCACAAACCAGATTTTTCTACAGTCAGTAATTCTGAAGTTTAGAAACAATTTAGTGGACCTAAGTCGAAAAATTAAAAAACAACCAACACCTGAAATTACTTCTTTACCGTTGAGATTTGGATATGGGTTTATAGGAAGTTTTTTGTTGCATATGGTGAGTAGAAACACCTCCTGAAATTTTCGACACTTATCGCCAGTCACCCTGGAGGAATCCAATATTTTTAAGTACTACCTATATGAAAAACTTATATTGGGTTGTCCGGAAAATAATGCAGGATTTTAAGTTTTCATTAAAAAAAATCTATATAAAATATTCTGTTTACGTTTACAGGATTACTCATTTGTATGAATGTCAACACTTATTAATCCTCTTCCAAATGATATTGTTTGTTTACCTCTGTAGCATTCCGCTACTTGGAAATAATTCAGTCATCCTTATAATGTCAAAGCGAGAATTTCGTACGATTTTCTTTTACGAGTTTAAACTCGGCCGAAGCGGAGCCCAAACGGCTAGAAACATTAACCAAGTCTGGGGCGAGGGTTGTGTTAATGAGTGCACTGTGCAAAGGTGGTTTAAAAAATTTCGGGAGGGAGATTTCAGCCTTGAAGATGAAGAAGGTCGTGGAAGGCCTTCCTCTCTTAATGATGATGTTCTGCGATCAGTGGTGGAAGAAAACCCCAAAACAACTGTTCGAGAACTTGCAGAGCAACTCAAAGTCAGTAAAACGACCGTCGCTGACCACCTCAAGGCGATTGGAAAAGTGAAAAAACTCGAAAATTGGGTTCCACACTCATTAAACGATCGCCAAAAAAATCAGCGCTTTGATGTTTGTGCATCACTTCTTTGTCGAAACAAAAATGACCCATTTCTGGCCAGAATTGTTACATGTGACGAAAAGTGGATTCTCTACGATAACACTAGACGTTCTGGACAGTGGCTCGACAAAGGAGAAGCTCCAATACATTTTCCAAAGCCCCCAACTCATCAAAAAAAGGTAATGGTTACGGTATGGTGGGCTTCATTTGGTTTAATACACTACAGCTTCTTAAATCCTGGCGAAACCATCAATGCTGAATCATACTGTAACCAAATTAATACCATGCATCAGAAATTGGCAGTAATGAAGCCCTCTTTGGTCAATCGGAAAGGGCCCATTTTGTTGCATGACAACGCTCGACCACATGTGTCACGTGTAACGTCACAAAAATTATTGGAGCTTGGCTATGAAACTTTGCCTCACCCACCCTACTCTCCGGACCTCTCGCCTACTGACTACCATTTTTTTAGACACCTGGACCACTACTTACAACACATAATATTCAAAAATCAAACGGAACTGGAAAATGCATTTATTGACTTTATCAATTCTAAAAATTCTGAATTCTACTCAGACGGAATTAATAAGTTACCAACACGTTGGGAGAAATTTTGATTAAAGAACATTGCTTTAAAGTAACTAGTTTCTTTTTTTTTGTTTAATACCAAAATCCTGCATTATTTTCCGGACAACCCAATAATATGAATAAAAATGGAATGCCTTAGATCCAAAGCCTTAATTTGGTTAAAAACATATCTGTATAAAATAACAATTTAAAAATTGTCTTACAAAACTAATTCTCTAGATGAATTCAGCGATATATGGTACGTTTTTATCTGTCAATTTTTGTATATGTAGGATCAATTGATATCATTAATATTTTCAATTTTACAAATTCCAAGAAATAATTTAAATGATCATCAATTTATTGAGAAACTATGATTTCAAATATCCGCAGATTGGATGTCTCAAGTACGCCTATAATCAAATCACCAAAAAGACTTCAATTCAGGACTTTAATATATTTATCGAAAATATTATTCCGAAAATAATCCAAAAAGGCAGAAGTAAGAAACCAGCCTGAGGGATTCTTGGTTTAACGAATCCGTCCAGTGAAGATAAATGCAATGTACCCCAAATCGTCATATTTACATCAAATGGAAGACGTGATTAAAATTTATATCCAACCAGACCGAGGGGGATGTTGATGATCATCGCCGAGGGTGAAAAAGGTCCAACACGTCCTGGATTATCCTGTGTGGCCCAATTAGGAGAGGACGCGAGAGGAACTGGACTGTTGAGTTACGGCGACAACAAAACGAATTAGGCCGGTAAAAATGGATCGACCCACCAATCTAATGCGACACTATGTGATACGTTTATTTAATATTAGCCTTTAATTTAAAATGAAATATTGTCGACCTTCTCAGTCAGTATAAGCGTCATTAAAATTGTTCGGACTTCGGTGACTTACTTTTACTGTCGTACCTTGGAATGTGAAACCGAGCATATGAATCTTTCACCCTTGGTCAATCTATGACTGATTGTCCGTACAGTCCCGCTAAGTCAACTAAGTGTCACAAATAATTTAGTAAGAATAGGAATAGATTCTCTGAAATTACATCAAGTGCATGTAAGGGTGCATCAGGACTCACTATCGGCAGAATGTCTTGGTTTTACAGAGAAGAACAATGAGAATTTTGGATAGTTGAAGTATCGGGAAGATCGCAGGGAAAACTTGAAAAATATTAAAAATTTCGACTCTTCCTTACCTTTATATGTATTTATGTTTTAAATGCACATAAAAATGTAAATGCTTTTAACATGAATACGTAGTTTAAACTGATATAAATCAAAACTGTGATTTTCCAGTCTCAAGTTTAAGGACAGCTGAGACCTGACAATCAGCATTGGATGCCGAAGTTGTACAAATTATTACCAATTCAAAAAAAAAAATCATGGAATTTTTTTAAATTGTCAGTACATAAACATTTAGCGGCAGATAAATTTATGTCCAATAATGAATGCTGTATAATAAAAAAAAATTATAATTGTACTATCAACGATTTGTTACCTTTGTATAAGTCTATTATTTGATCAACAACTAGCAAAGGTTCAGAATCTTTATCTTTTTTCATTTTAAACCATTCAATTTTATGACGTTCACATAATACATAATTCACTAGTTTTCGTGGTGCGCTTGACCAATTAACCTCTTTCAATTAATTAAGGTTTTTAGTTGAGATAAAAAGTCAGTGTCACGAGCGGGATTCGAACCCACGATCTTCGGCTAGATACGCCGCTGCTCTACCACTTGAGCTATCGTGACTTCGATCCACTCGGACACCAACTTCCCATCTCAACCCAACCTTTCGAATTATCCCTTCTTTTTCCTATTTTTCAAATGTCGTGTAATCTATTTGATTCTCGGCGACAAACGAAATGGCCACGGAGAGCTTCACTGAAGGTATACTTCATTTTTACTTATTAAATTCACTAGTTTTCGTGGTCCGGTTGACCAATTAATATGTTTCAATTAATTAAGGTTTTTAGTTGAGATAAAAAAGTCAGTGACACGAGCGGGATACATAATACAAAGTTTAACTTTAAAATTATCTAATTTGTGATTTTTCCTAAACTAATTGCAAAATGTATTATGAATTTTTATTGTTATAAAAGTACATATTGGTGATTGTTTCGAGACTGCAATACGGACTACAAATTAGCATACAGAATTCCAAGGAGGAATGCACTGGGATCCTCGCCGAGATTCACACGCCCTAACACTCCCTCTAAAAAATGTTATTAACATAATATATTGATTGGGCATTTGTTGAGTGGAAAATTACACGGTTGACCCTCCACGACAACTGTTTCACATCCCGTCGTCACGAACGCCAGAAAACGAACACAGAAGAACAAAAAATCTACCAATTCATTAGAGCGTTTATTAAAGAATTCGTCCGTCGACACATGGCCTCGTCTTTGTCGTCCGGGCATGAAAACACATCGGAAGCAGGGCGTCATTAGCATAAACCCTCCCGGAGTCCTACCTGGCCGCGACCCACATCTAGGATGCTGCCCCCAGTTTTTACAAATATATATTCAATTACTGTTCCCTCACGACAGAATGCGTGTGCTCCTCCCCTTCCCTAGGCGAATATTGAATGTATAAATAATGAGACCTCTTCTGATTTTCAATTTACCCAACACCACCCGCACCTTATGAAAAACCGAGTGGAAAAATAAGAACATGTTATTTACCCTGGAATTTAATTGAATATAACGGTAACGCCAGGTAGGCAGAATGTTTTTTGTTCTGATTCTTTCTGGGTTAAACATTTTACAGAGTTTAATATGAATGAACTTCCCCAGTTAGTCGAAACTCATGCGACCGTGACTTATCAAAATTCAGTACTTTAAATTTTATTTGTAACACTATCGTTACAATCACAAGAAAAAACGCTTATATCTAACCACCACGATTGTTGAGAATCAATAATCATATCATTTATATTCTTTAAACAGAGTTTCTCACCATATTTGATACGTCAATCATTACCGTTCAAAACGACAGAAATATAGCTTTAAACCAATTATTTTAATGTTTATCTAAGATTAAGCAAAAATATGAAAATACAAACGTAACATCGATAAATGGTTTCCATGAGCATTACCATTATTTTAATTAAGGCGTTACAAATTGAATTTCTCTACTTTAAAAAATATTTCCAACGAATTATTGATTTTCTTTCTTTTATTGTATTGGTTTTTATATAACCATTTTTTCGTTTTGTATACAGCAGAATCTTTTTCTGTGTATTAACTCGTAATTACTAAAGATGGCCTTTGCTCCGTGTGTACTCGCTCATCTCAGACCTTTTTAACAGCTCACAGCTCAACATGTTTCTTTTACGGGAGTTGCAAGCATTGAAATTTTCATTTCTGGAAAATTGCAATTGTAAATTAACAGTAAATAGAGAGAGATAGATCAACGAAAAGATGTTGACGAAGGCTCAAAGAATAAAAATGCATCATTTTAATGATTGTAATAATCTTTATGTAAGGTATTGGTTGAGACTAAAAAGTGCGTGTAACGAGCGGGATTCGAACCCACGACCTTCGGCTAAATACGCCGCTGCTCTACCACTTGAGCTATCGTCACTTCGATCCTCTCGGACACTAACTTCTCATCTCAATCCCACATTTTGAATTTTCCCTCCTTTTTGCCATTTTTCAAATGGCGTGTAATCTATTCGATTCTCGGCGACAAATGAAATGGCTACGGAGAGCTTTCGTGAAGATACTTCATTTTAATCATTAAATCCATTAGAGATCGTGGTCCGATCGACCAAATAATTTCTTTCAATTAATTAGTTTTTCTTTATGTAAGGTATTGGTTATAGGTAAGGGAAAAATCGAGAGGTGAGGTTTAGGTGGGAAGTTAGTGTCCGAACGGATCGATATCAAGGGTACGCAAATTTTTTCTATGTGAAACATTTAACTGGCGCTATAGTTCTATTTTATACAGACACAGCTCAATATAGTCTTTCTTTTGTATTTGTACTATTTACTCTTTTATTCTACCTCAAGTTTTCCTACGTGTCGTCCAACCACCTCACCATCGGTCACATCATTTTAGCTCCTCTGCACGAAGCATAGCTACCTCAGATTTCTTTCATTGCTGTTGGCCACTATATTCGTTTTGCCAAAGAGCTGTTAAAGCTCCATATTCTTGAGGATCCTCCAATTTCTGCGCGCATTTTCCTAGCCGAAGATATTTCTCACAAACTTCATTTCCCACTCTCATTACCCATCGTTATCTCTCTCTCTCTCTCTCTCTCTCTCTCTCTCTCTCTCTCTCTCTCTCTCTCTCTCTCTCTCTCTCTCACTCAAGTCTTCAAAGACTCATCATCGTCTTGTAAATTATGGTCTTTGCAGTTTGAACACCAAATCCCTGATTGAAGCTACTGCTTGAGCATCGTGTATACTTAAATTCTTACAACACAAGAAGTTCTTCCCATTATCTACAAATCTTCTCCTCTAGTTTCTTGAGCTCCACCAGTTCCTACTNTATAGATTTTAAGAGAAATGTTTAGATTAAAAGATATCACGATTTTCCGACGCCAGGACGTGATATCTTTCAAAATCGATAAAAAGCGAAATTACTCATTTCATTAAACATCCAAAACGTTACGGACCAGTTTAGAACACGATAGTTGTCAGAAGTTACAAGTGTCGAAAGATACTGTTAGAATTTAGTTCTACACGGCTGGAGCAAGGTGAGAAATAACTTTACACTAGATCCACATACACTTTAGTATGCTCCAGCAGGGTTGAAACCTAGATAATCTTTGATTTGAATTTATGTAGGCTCAAATACGCACATACACATGCAAACTTGTGCCGAGTTGAGCCTATTGGCTTCTCGCAGTCCCCGGCAATTCCAGCTTTTGCAGTTTACAGTAAATTGCCGGCAGTCTCGAGAATCACCCCACCACGGGTGTTGGCAGTCCGGGGCAGACTTCAGTATTATCCGTCAAGAAGTTGGGCTCCAGGGGGGGGGGTGCTGTCAACAGCTAGGTCCATTCAACACCCAATAGAAAAAGTTCCAAACTCATTCGTATTCATGCTCATTCTTAAATACGTTCACTCCTATTTCCATACCATTTATTCAATTATGGTGATGGGATACTCGATAGTCCTCCAACACTCTTTACACATATTATACAACTAGCCTAATTGAGGGTGGATACTCGAGATTCCGCCATCTCACATCACACATTCACGTTAATAAATACATTCACTCTCAAACTAGGTGTACACAACCGTTATTATTATAAACAATAGAAAAGCCCTTTTTCCTCCAGGAATCGGAACAGGGGACCCAAATTCTCACTGCCGTACTCAAGTACAATTCGCAAATCGGGTGGCATTCCTGGACTCTCTCTGCATGCAGCCAAGGAAGTGCACGCTTCAATTAGGTGGGACACATCGAGCAACAATTCTTTGCATGCCGGATACATACACTGGCTTTGACTTAAAAGTAAGTGTCAGTATGTCAACCTCGCATGGCCTATTCTTAATCAGGTGAGGATGACACTTCCACGAATCAGATCCTCCGAACCCATCGACAGTGCTCGTCATGCGCGAAAGCTTATCTGTTGATCCTGCCCATTGACGCTGCCAACTCCTTTTAATCATGTTTTTCTTGCATTCTTAGTGTCAGAGGGCCAGATCGAGGTGGCTAAGTCCGGAGGTTAGGCCGTACCGGCCTTAACCGCATCGTTCGCCCTTTAATTACACTCCAGACCTATTTGTTTGTCCAGGAACCATGTCAACAACCCATTTTGACTAGACGTTCTGTTAATCTTTGAAAAAACCCTTGGTGTAAGCGATCTTAGATTTACCAACCTCTAATGAAAAGTGGGATTACTGACAAAATCTTGATACTTGTAGAAAATGGGTTGATAGCGGGTAAACGTTTCCAGTTTGTCCATGGGAACAGCACGGCGCGTTTTTGGGAACTACGAATAAATTTTTGTTGTGAAAGATGGTCAATAAACTGTGAACTCTTTATTTCTCCAGTAAATGGTTATTTAATACGCATCAGTAAACACACTTTCAGTCAAAAGCAGAAAAAGTTATTAGATTTTCTCGAAATCGAACTTCTTACACAATATAACACCCACCATATAGTACAAGATTTATTTTGTTAGATTATTACGCATTTCAATCCAGGGCCCTAATTTTTCCAAAGAAATAGTAACAATTGAATGAAAAATAGTAACAAATGAATTTTGGATGCAAAGATTTTTTGACAGCATTCCAAAAATGTGGTGAGCATCTGGAAGAAAGGTAGTTACTTAGAGTAGATCACAATTGGCTATATTTTGAATATTAATTTTCGATTGTAGTAATGAAATAAAAATATTAATGTTTAATTGAAAGTACATAGTGTTATCTTTAATAATTATTCAGAAATCGTGAGATGCGGTCTGGTGTGATGTAAGTTTCAGAAAAACATTTTCTTTATCGTGCCAAAGCTTCGATCTTTATTGAGATCATCTTCAGGGCTCAAAGTGTTTGTCTTCTGTGTAACTGTGCCATTCTTGCGGGCACTCTCAACACGACACGCAAGAATGGCACAGTTACACAGAAGACAAACACTTTGAGCCCTGAAGATGATCTCAATAAAGATCGAAACGTTGGCACGATAAAGAAAATGTTTTTCTGAAACTTGCATCACACCAGACCGCATCTCACGATTTATGAATAATTATCGATTAACGTCACTAATCAGCGCACGTTATTTTTAATAGTCTATAACCATGACTGATGGTTAGACCAAATTTAACAAAAAAATATTTGTTGTTAAATAGCCAGCTTGCTGATCGGCTCCTAGACTGGAAAACACATTAATAGATTTTAACGTCACATCTTTCAAATGTTGAAACACGTCGATACGAGCATTTGACCGTTGGTGAAATCTGAAAACACGCCGGAACTCTCTCAACAAAGTGGACCGGAGAGTTTGTTCCTCTCAAAGTGGCGAGCACGATATTCCCCGGGCACGCAGTGGAGGGCGGTCCATTGCCGGATGTTCCAGTCACCAAGCGTAACGCGTCGCCGGCGATATGTTCCGGTTTCCGGTTATGCAAGGCCTGCCCTCGTCCGCAAACGAACACCTCACCCTCTCACTTTTTCCTATCCTTCTTCTCTCCCTCTTCGTTTTATTCAATGGAGCTACCCTTTCCAGCCTCAGACCCTTGTCTTTAAGCTGAACGAGCCTTTCCCATTAAGAATGCGTACGCGCTGATCTTTCGAGAAACTCGGCCGCCGCCGTTCATAAGGGGGGAATGGGAGCACTTAGGACCTTTTCTAGTTCATAACTACCAAAACTTTCATTAAACAAACTTTTCCACACAATCCAGCCTCCCCACAATTCTATTCGAGCTTTCAGCGTAAACTTGGAATATAAAATGACTATCGATCAACAGTTTTAAACATTATTTGTGCGTTGTTAATTGCTGTTTCGAAATTATGTTATAATATAATTAAACAATTTTTTTGTACAATGAAAAATGTGTGACAGTTTTGATCAGACAACTGAAAATGAAGCCTATTATCTATATCTATCTCACTCACTCACTCTCTCTCGCACCCTCTCTCTGTGACTCTCTCACTCACTCTCTCTCTCTCTCTCTCTCTCTCTCTCTCTCTCTCTCTCTCTCTTTCTTTGGTATTGGTCTCTTGGTATTATCTAAATAATAAATGGTTATTCAGAAATCGTGATATGCGGTCTGCTGTGGTGTAGTTTTCAGAAAAACATTTTCTTTATCGTGCCAACGTTTCGATCTTTATTGAGATCATCTTCAAGGTCTGGGATTTACAAACATTGTTTAAATTTAACAAAACCATGTAGGATGTGGAAAAAAGTGAATTTATTTGAATTATATAATAATAAAGATGATATTCTATTTTCAAAAAATAAATTGAGAAAAAATTCTGCTTAAATTGTGTACATAATTCGCTCTCCCTCTCACTCAGACTTACTTACTCAATTTCCACTCTCTCTCTCTCTCTCTCTCTCTCTCTCTCTCTCTCTCTCACACACACACACACACACACACACACACACACACACACATGTAATGTAAATCTTATTATTTAAAATAAACTATTTATTTATTAAAACTTTTATTTCCGTTACTGTACTGTTAGCTGAAAATTTTTATGTTCTGTTAAACATTATGAAAATGAAAATGCTTACCTATTTTAATACATTGTTGATTTCTTAAAGATAGGCGTGTAAAATGTAAAAGCTTTTTTATATTTTTAACACAGCACACACACACACACAAACACGCATATATAACTAAACAACACACCAACGTACATAAGGAGTTTCCATTTGTCACATAAGCCAACATAAAAATAATTATTTCAGTAATACATTTTCCTTAGTTTTAGCTGAACTTATAACACGGCTATATTTTAAACATAATTAAGTAAGATTTGAGCACAACTCTACTCTCAAACATTGCACTACTTAATTTCATTTTCTCTAATTTTTTAAAAAGTTAACAAATGGACTTTGTTTAAATGGTAATTTACATTTTCATTTGCAGATCCAAGTTCTGTGTTGATAAAAACTATAGATATTGCCGATATTGCAGAAATAACTACACTATATGATGGAAGAAAAATTTCGCTGTTAGTAAATATAGGAGAAAACTGCAAAAAGAGGTTTATAACACTCTCTTTTAATAAGGAAATGAATGTTTTATTGTAAAAATTAATTAGATTATGGTACATCACATACTGCAAAAAATACTTCTCTACTGTTTTGGAGTAAAAAATTATTTTTTCTTTCTATATTATATTCTTATACCTATAACGCGTTTTTCTGTTTCTGGGCTTTCGATTGTGACTGCACCATTTGTTAAAGTTCTGCCACGGACAATGTCCTCAAGAACTTTGAGACACTTGCCGACCATTTATTATAAAACTGAATTTAATCACCGTCTCGTTCGGGCTATGAATCTAGATCATTCGTGTAGATTGTCCGTGATGCATTTTGTATCTATTGTACGTAATTAATTACTGATAACTAATTAATGATAACATTGAACGATGAAGACAATCGCCGTCAGGTTAGAACGTCTAGTAGTCAGCCGTCTTCAGTCTCAAAAGTGAATTCGAAGACGATAACAATTATTAATAACGAATTTGTTTGAAATTTTTGTAGACTTTTGTGTTATATGCGTACAGAATCGTTTGCTATATGGTGCAAGAAAAATTTTGGTGACAGTAGAGTGTAAATGTATTAGAATAATGCAAAAACGGGTTTATAACTCTCTCTTTCAGTAAGAAAAAGATATTTTGTTGTAAAAATTAATTGCTTCATTAAGTTTGAGCTTCCTGAACGTTACCTTTATCCAAACGAAGTTCCACTTTCCTCAAATTAAGTTAATATAGTTCTGTTTTTGTATTTTATTCAACCGATATATAGTACATATTTTGTACTATAAATTTGTACTACAAATTTTAAAATGTTCAAATGGGGAAAACATTTTCTTTTCTTAAATTAGAAACAAGAAAGAAAACAGTGAAAATTTTAAACCTCACGACTATCTTGAAAAACATATTTTTAAAATTAGGTTAGCCATTAGATAAGTCCGGGTAGTCACTCCCTTAAAATATAAATTAAATATTTAATTATTAAATTCACTAGTTTTCGTGGTCCGCTTGACCAATTAATATTTTTCAGTCAATTAATGTTTTTAGTTGAGATAAAAAAAGTCAGGTCATGTTAGCTTAAGTGGTAGAGCAGCAGCGTATAGCCAAAGATCTTGGTTTCGAATCTCGCTCGTGACACTGAATTTTTTTATCAACTAAAAAACTTAATTGATTGTAATAACCTTTATGTAAGGTATTGGTTGAGATTAAAAAGTCAGTGACACGAACGGGATTCGAACCCACGACCTTCGGCTAAATACGCCGCTGCTCTACCACTTGAGCTATCGTGACTTCGGTCCACTCGGACACTAACTTCCCATCTCAACCCCACCTTTTGAATTTTCCCTCCTTTTTGCCATTTTTCAAGTTCAAGTGGTAGAGTAGCGGCGTATCTAGCCGAAGGTCGTGGGTTCGAATTCCGCTCGTGACACTGATTTTTTTTAATCTCAACTAAAAACCTTAATTAATTGAAAAATATTTAATTATTATATTTACTAATGTTACATGATAATTGAGTGTTTGTTAATTTAACGATTAATTCCCTCTCACACTGCAGTAAAATCGATCAATTTCCTTAAATAAATAAACAAACGGACGTGAAAAAGATCCACCCCCTGTTAAAATAAGGGTCAGCAGATTTTCGTAGGCTATAACAGTTTTTTTTCTTTTTTGGTCGAGGGGCACTTCCAAACATAACAATGCTTATAAAATATGAGAACGAGAGAGAAGGAGAGAAACAGAGGTCGGCCCTGAATTTATTGTGTGTGAACACTACTGGGATATTTCCTTTCCCGCGGGCGGCATCCCCGGAGGGGGTGAATCATACCCCATTACTATGACACTTAAAAACGTGACCGTTTCCCGTCGACAAAGAAACGGTAATGGGTTGAACGCCGTCTCCGGCAATTTGCATCGTCCTGCAACCCTTCGCATCATCGGGCTCATCATCATCAATTTGGAATGAAATAAACGGCCGTCTTAAACGATTGAGTTATTCACTTTCCGTCGCTATTGAAGATGGATTTCAGAAAGGGTGAAATTTCACTGACCTAATCAGATTTTATCATTGTCCGTGTTCAAGTGTCAACAAACAACCTTACAAACTCAAATTTATTGATGTTTATATTATACCGAATCGTAAAAAAAATTTACATATTAATTAAGCACAGCCCATCAAATAAATCGACTACCTGGTTTTTGCACGAAAAAATTGCCAACTTTGCAAATGCATATTTTCACAGCCTTTTTAAGTCACCGACTTGCGCCAAGTTTCGTTTTTTAGGTAATTTTATGCTGAAAAAGATGGCTTTTTTAAATGTTTTCCTAGCTTCCCCCACTCAACAGTAAATTTAAAAATTCGGGAACATGTTAATTTTTGCAATTTTTACGAAAATTTCAAATTGAGCTGTGGAGTAAGCTCCCTTTAGCAATCGAAAGATTTTAAATGTTTCAATTGGTCAACATTGCCCGATTTCTAATTACAAATTGTAATTTTATTGTTCAATAAAAATGGTGCCGCGGAAACAATTTAATAATTTAACGTCATTATTGTTTGGTCTGTGATAAGCTTGCAAGCACACCACTTGGAAAATTGTATTACTGGGTCATCCAAAATGTATTTGCTTGGCAGTATTTAAAACCTGATTGATGCTATATTAAACGTTTTATTGATCAATGCATTATCCTCCAGAGGGGTAAAATTGCTATCGTTTAGTTGTTTTGGTAAAGTTACGATAAGTCAAGATCGATTACATTTTTATATTGATTATATATTAATAATGTTGCATTCGATCGATCATAAACAGGGTGTCCAAAGTTGTATGTTCCACACACTTTTTTCTTAAATAATAAAAATATCGAAATACAAGTCTAGTGATTTTTACTCTAGTTTATTTCAAGTAATACTGGGTTTCCCAGTTCCTTTTGACAAAACTCAGGGAATCGATTCTACTCTTCGTTTGGAGCAAAAAATGCTCANGTAGAATCGATTCCCTGAGTTTCGTCAGAAGGAACTGGGACACCCAGTATAAAAGTTCGACTTTATCACAGTATAAATAGTGTTATGCCAATTTTAAACCTATATCCAAATTTAGAGAGTGATGTCTCTTTATCAAGTCTTTCATTTCTCGTCTAATTCAAATGGTAATTGGTCCAACCATTTATTATTTATTCTAAAAACTTCTACGTAATAAAATATTATTCTAAAATACTAAAACTGGTATCAGATTAAAATTTACACTATATCTATGAATATCATTTTATGATCCGTAGACGCTCGTTTTGGAAGAAGTATCGAGATGTTTCTCACAAAATCCTTTACTTAGCTCATCTTATTACGCTCAAGGCCATTTATATATACTATGAAATCATCTAGAGAAGTAATTATCTGTATTGAGAAATGGATAGGATCGCGTGATCTTATTTAATGGCCAGCTTGCGTCCTCCTAATTAAAAAATGTATAACCAGGACTTTTTCTCCTTATTCTGAGAGGGATTCCTTTTATGGTCAAGCCATAGAATCACAAACTTCGCTTTTTATCCATACCAACGTCGAATTTAGACTCTTGGGGCTATACACGACAAAGTCATTTTTTTCAGCCCCCAAACATACGGTTTTTAAACCCAAAGAAACTCAATCCTAAATACATTCTTTCCTATTTATATACATAGTAAAATAGGGTGGTATTGTCTCTTAAGTATCGTGTAGGGATTTTAATATCTGACTTTAGTAAAACTCAATAGCCTTATGAGCTCCTAAATCTCTTGATGGTTTAGATGTAAAGGATGTTTTCTCAATGAACATCTACTTTTACTCATTTAGACTTGTACTCCACTTTTTCCGTCAGCCTTTGACAAACCCATCATTTTTGTATGTTGAAGGTTATTTAGATACGGTTATTACAATGACCTTTCAGTACATTACATAACATAGTTCCAATTAGAAAAATAATAAGGTATAGGTTGAAGGTATAGAAAAGAAGGTATCTATAGGAAAGGCAACAGCATAAATAATATGCATTATTGTTCTGAGGACCCCTTGCCGCACATTGCTCTGCAGCTACTATTTAAATAGAATTCCAAGATAAATTAATCCTGAGTAGGCATGATGCGTTTGAGGTAGAGAGGATGGGTGCTTTTGCACCAGTGCATGATAAGCTTAAATAGGATTCGGTTTGATGATGGTACTGGGATGCCCGTATTCCTTCATTACCCTTACACATATCATGTAACCAATCTAATCGAAAATAGATGGATATTCTGTACTCCGCCATCATCTTCTCACACTACACACTCACCCAAATGAAAACACTCAATCTTAGAACACTAAAAGGAAACACAAAACAAGCAAACCATCCACTAAGATCTAGGATGTCCCATTTGTGAAGGACATGATCCAAAACGCTTCTACAACTTCCAATCCAAGGTCTCCTTCCATACCAATCCACTACTCAAGCTCTCTCTTCAACCACCCTAACAATCCTCCTAGCCGCCTAAAAATACAGTGGTTTCGTGGCGTCTTAACATAACCCTAAACCTCAACCAACCATCCTAAGGATAGAGTTCCATGGCCGCCTCCTCACCCCATCACCATCCAGCAGTGTGACAGGTTTCTCCTACATTTTTATCGATCGATACCAACAAATTGTGAAAATGTAAATTTTTGTTCAGAAATCAGTAACAATTAGTTTAAAAAATCTTTGCCGATCTGGCACTCAACTGGTGATTAAAATAAAGATTGAATGAATAGTCATTTAAATTTCACAAGAAAGAGAGTCCATGACTTTTTTCTTTAATCAACAGACAAACAAATTCAAAAATTTATTTTTGAGTTGTTTTCAGAAGAAAAAATAATAAAAATAATCAACAAACAATTATATAAAACATAAAATACAATCAACGTAAATATCATTGGACAATTTTATTTTCACTTTCTCGATATTTTGGTTATTTAAGAAAACAAAAAGAAAAGAAGCTTACCGTTCTGTCCATCCTTAATACGATATATTAAACCGAATATTCTACAAAGAGATTTATTGTTCCCTGATAATATAAAATTGTTAATTAAAAAGAAAATATTAGAAATGATAAAGGTGGGGTGAGTATGGATAAGAATCTTTCCAAAAGAGAGTTTTTACTAACAGTTTGTTGTTTTCAACGATCTGGATTTCGAGCATGTAACGCTGATAATTTTTTTTTTTTTACAACTATCTTCATTTTGGTATCTATTAACAGTGTATAAATAAGTAAATAAATAAACAAGGGTGGAAAAACCCTTTGGTAGTACTCCTAAATATTCTTTATTCAATTGTTGTCACTGGATAGAAGATCCCGTGCCATCGTCTTTTTAGTCGGCGAAGAGGGTTGGAAGGAATTCGTCGGTATCAGAGGCTTTGAATTTGAGAATTTATAGTGGTTGGAGGTGTAAATTTTTCGGTAACTGGAGTGGATTACATCTTGGACGAATACAATTACATATACTAAAACGGTACGCAGTACATATACTAAAATTGGAAAGCTCATCATCAGGTTGAAAAAGTTACCAACATGTCTCTCGACATGTATTGTTAGCGTAAACCCGCCGATACGCGTTAATTACGTATTAAAACAAGCTTCTCATTGGAACGTCGCGTCTACGGAATGTTGCGTGTTTGTAACTCCTACTGATGATGACCGTTTAATGCTCGAAATCGGCGTTTTAAAACAACCAACTGCAATTAAGAACTATCTTTTTGAAAGAGAAAATTCATTTGTTAGTTTTCTTCATTAAATCTGCATGAATCTGCAGGACATGGTTGTCGGCCCACCACGAATTGACATTTATCAAACAACATCTCGGACCATCTTGTTTATGATGATTAGACCGTAACTTATTCGCAATGAATTTTCTACTAATGTTCAAACACAACGCTAATAAAATTTAGTGAAAAATATTAATACCTCGAAAGTAAATTTACTGTTTTCAGTCGGTGATGATTAGCCGGCCGTAAACGGCAAAGAGCGCAGAGCCTATATAACGTATCATAAATTACCCGTAACGATATGTTTGTACTACTCGGTGAAGTTTAGTTTCATTTAAAAACTTTTTTGCCCTCCTTGTTCGTTAGGTAAGTTGAAAATGCTGTCCATGACGCAATTTACTTTCTCCCCTTCGATAAGGGAATGATGAACGAACGTCGTCCGCTAACAGTGCGTTATAACCTCGGGAGTATTGCAGTTTAGGTTAATTAATGACAGTACTGTCTTTTTTATGGAACGTTACATATGACTTTTATTGGCCCTCCTCTGTGCCCTTTATATGTCATGTGTGCGTCTTGGCGTACCTTCTTCAAACGGGATATAAGGTCAATTTTATTATCGTTTTCAGCAAGTATGGATTGAAAAAATCACTGATGGCAAAACAAGTGCCTTCCAAAGTCAGAAATTTTTTTAATTGAACACCTTGTTTGGCAGAGTTTAATAAAAAATAAAAAACGAAAGAACAATTTCCACACCAGTCATTGTGCGGTACGTCGTACGATATCGTTGAAAATTTTATTTGCGTATATAGCCCTGTCTCCGCTGAAATGTTGTCATTTCTACAGTACGCATCAGTAATCATTTATAAGGCTTCATAATGAACATTTGGTGTTGAAAAATGTTTTTACGTAATTTATTAAAAAAATAATAAGAAGAAGAAAAAATATAAATAATTGATATCGCTTTTATTGTTACTAACAAACTTACCACATCATACTGTAAGATGAAATGTTAATGTAAATCACAATAGACGATATATAAATACTATATTTAAAACATACGCTGAGAGGAAAAAAAATGCCCACCCTCAATATTTTCAATTATCTCTTGTAAAACAATCCTCCTTTGATTATCCTATAACAATATTTGTTCCGTTTTAAAGAATTAGAGGTAAATAAAACACAGATAAAATCTACTTGTGTTTACAATTGGATTTTGTAAATAAATCTTGGAATAGTCATCCTCTTTTTTGTTGGTTTTTCTGTAAAGCTTCTTTGTGGCGTACCGGTCGTTTTTAAGTTGTAACGTTTCTAAGTTTCAAATTCGGTCGAGTGATGGTGTTGAGTGGTACAGATTCGGCTAGGTGCTTAACATTCCCAGAACTACTGTCCAACGGGGCTTCCATCCTTACCAAATTACTGGATAGTATTCAAGAAGGCATGGATCTGGTGGCCATCATGGAGGAGAACAGGCGCGCAATATATTCCCGCAAAATTCTCACTCCAGAGAAGCTATGGAGGTGGTTATGGTATGGGCAGGCATTTCTATGGAAGGTCGCCCAGATTTGATCTTCATCGAGGGTACCCGAACCATGCGATGCAATTCGGCATGCCGAGAAAAAGCAGTATTCACATCTTATATGGTTTTCACAGGTTATTTACGTTGGTAAACTGTGTAATGGAGATACTGGGGTATTTAATTTTTTTTTAATTTTCGTAACCAATCTTGGTACTATGAGATGTGGTATTTTTGAATAAAGATTTCGCAATATTTTCTGTCAAACCTTTGACATCAGACAAACTAAATATGTGTAATTCTGCTGTATAATATTTTTTCCACGTATTTAGTAGCAGGTCGATCCATCATCTCATCTTTAATTTTTTTAAATTATTTAATTTTTTTACTCTCAAAACATACCCTATTGATTGTCGTATTTGAAATTTAACATAAGAATATTAATAAATGTAATAAATAAAAACCAAATGAAGGATGGTTCCCTATGAGATGCAAACAATGCCTCAGTCCATCTCGAAGATAGGATTTTTAAAGGGTTTTTCACATAAAAACAACTTGTTCCATTGTATTTTTCCATCAAAATTGATATCGTTTAAACAAATAAATTCTATATAAAATTTTTTAAAGAATGAGTTATCAACCCTTTTCGACAAACTCCGTTACGCTGGCACAAACCTATAAAATTTAAAAATTGGAAGATATTTTATGAAATACAAAAATTATTCTTTGTAAATGCTATCCTTTTTTCCCCCTTGGTTGTGCTTGTTTTGTGTTCTGATGGGATGGAGATTGATCCTGTTGAACAACCAATTGTTTTAAGCAATTTATTAGTAAAGTTTTCGCTCTGTTTCACTCTAAACAAGAGTTCGAAAATTACAAGTTAATTTGTATAACTGTAGACTACATTTACAGTAATAAAATTTTTTTTATACTAAAACATTATAAAAGTCACCCTATAAATACTATAATAAACCTGCATGGGTTATGCCGGTTTTACAACCAGTGGCCTAATTGTTACGTTATTTAATAAATTATAAATTTATCATTTTGATGTTTTTTAAAAATATTATTATAAGCTTATAAATGCAGACTACTAAAACAAATAGTAATACAAATCTTGTGAAGACGAAGAATTTTTAATAATCCAGTCTTTAGCATTCCCTTTAAGCTCATGAAGATTAAAGGAAGTTTGTTTTATGACGCAAGGATTTAAACGAAAATATAAAAATCACAAAACTCTCCAACATTTTATGCGAGATTCTTATAATACAATGTAGTAAGTTTATAGTAAGCCCAACTATAAACTATTCAACTTCAAAATCCTGACATGTAAATCATTTAATTCAAAATTGTTTATTTGAAGGAAGGTCGTGAAATCTTAAATAAAAAAATAAAAATTAAATTTAAAAAAAAGAGTAGAATAACTCCTAAACTCTCGAGATTCGGACCATAGTTAATTAGGACTTTTTTCGTACTATTTTTTAAATAAATAAATGGCACATTTTACAAACTATTATCACAGACGACTGTGATAATAGGTTGTAAAAAGACAATTGCTTGTTATAATAGTTTGTAAAAAGTAACATTTATTTATTAAAAAACATTGTATTTAGTATAAGAAATGGTAAAAAGAGAGAAAAAATGTTTATACATGTTGATAAGAGAGAACAATTTTAAGAACTGACAGAGAAGCTTAAATTGTAAAAACAAGTTGATATTTGATTTTCACTTACACAGATGAGCAATTATAAAATATTATATGTTTATATATCTGTTGTAGAGCCCTGAGGAAGGTGAAATAAACAGCGTTTGTTGTTTCAACACCAGAACATTCTATGGACCACAATCCCGATCCAACCAAATATATTGTTGATTAACAGTTGGTCGATCATTTTTACAGCATTGATCACAATTATTAAACAAACAAAAATTTCAGTGAATTGTTAATAATTAATTTATTAAGACTCAACAAAATGTAAGTACAAATTAATAAAAATGAGTGTAGTATATATTAATAGAAATAAAAACAAACGCCCCCGGGTGGGCTCGAACCACCAACCTTTCGGTTAACAGCCGAACGCGCTAGCCGATTGCGCCACGGAGGCCACAGTCCCAGCATGCTTATAACTAGTACGAAACTCTCTCGTACATTTTTCCAGTATTTTCCGAATTCCAGCCTGGATGGTATATTGTTATTGGGATTCCAAAGGAGGATTCCACGTCTCAGGGGGTGCTGGAGGCATTGTTTGCCCAAGGCTTAGGAACCCCCTCAACAAGTGTCTGATTGTTTGATTTATGCAAATCAGTAGATTAGTTGAGTGCGGAGCTAACAGGTTGCCGAGTGGGGTACCACCGTCAATATTTGCTCGGTAAAGGGAGTGCGCTCAACACACGACACTTTTTTTTTTCTCTCGAACGCCTTCAACTTTCAGAGTTCAAGTATCCTTGCATAATTAATATACTGTTAAGTTGAAATTTTGTTTATTAGTTAAATCTGACATGTTTGACTCTTCTAGTGCCTGAGAGAAATCAAAAGAGGACATTTTTTGTGAAATTTTGAGGGGTGAGGAACCAGTAGGTTGAAATGTGATATTTCTTATCTATCATCACAGTAGAGAACACAAAAAATATTTAAAATTGGTAAGGACATACACGTACATGGAATACAATGTAAAAAAAGCATCATACAAATTTAGACACACAAAAACTCAAGATATTCAACCTCGAAAGAGGACTGAAGATGGCGAAATGCCATAAAATCGTCTGACAGAAAAGTTTTTTTAAGAAAAAGACGTATATTCCTGATGTAGCTAGATGTTGATAGTAAATAATTGAATAAATAATGAATAAATAATTTTAATAAATTAATTTAGAAAATAAATAATAAATTGATTAAACAAATAGATTTCAAAATATCCGTATATATCTATGTACATAATGACAAGGATTGCACTTCTTATTATTTTTATTTTTTACATGTTTTCACACTTCTTCAGTTATTTTCATTTTTAATATTCTATTTTATTTCTTGTTTTTAATTTTTTTCTTTTATCATATTATTATGTCGTTATCAATTATTGCTTTAGCCACGGTCACTATTATTGATGTTTTCTACTTCCCTTAATATATCAATTGCTCTGATTGGTAGATTCATCCCATGCTTGACTAGCCTCTCCAAAAGGATTTCTTTGTTTCCCACATTTTTTGAACCAAAAAGTTCGAATCGATCAAAATACATGTACGTCTACCCCATAGGTTATTGATATCAATTGGCAAAATCACTGAAACATTCTTCTAGATACAACTATATCCCATCTGTCAATGTCATTTCATCCCATCAATTCGAGTTCAGGCAACATTACTACGCCATTTAACAGTGCTACAGGGTGGTAGACATCATTGTATTCACCATTAATCGGAAGGAATGCTTGTGAAGTGCTATGCTAGAAGTCAGGCATGCCTTCGATCGGGTGTATTCCGAGCATGCTCTAGAAGCTCAAGGTCATTCTACCATCATTATTACTTCATCCGAAAATCCAATCTGTCTGTTAGGGACATTAAAATACAAATCTGAACATTCTTCTGAGCTACTATGCCGAAATGGATGTCAGCGACAGCGTCCTCAGTCCCGTTCTTTACTCAATAAAAACACTGCAGCCATAAATCGTCACCGTTTCAGCAAATGATGCAGTAGAGTACTTCAGAAACGTACAGCCTCTCCTGTTTGGAAAAACGGTTCAAAAAATAGATGATCAGACTTGATGATCAAATCCAAGCAAGTAACTTTCACCCGTGTCATCTCTAATTTTTTCGTTCCCTAACCACCAGTCTGGAAATTGATATTGAACTGTGGGATTCCAACATCCAAAGAATCGATTTGCTCTAATCCCAAATCCTTCGAAAACTTCCACCTAGGTATCCAACCTTATTATTACCTTAAAAACCATCGAATCGCATTTATCATTGAAAGCACAAGAAGTCGATACAGATGCCTACATAAAATCCGAGGTTCTTCCTTACCCCTTAGTCAAACACCTTTCATCCCGAAACTTTCCGGTCATTCATCTAAGATGGCTAAAGCACTAATGACTTCGCGATTTCTTCCTTAGCGAGGAAAGTGAATAGTGTTGAGTTTGTAAATAAAAGTACTTCTTATACTTCACTCTTGATATTTTATAATATAAATTTAAAAATTTAAAATCCGATTGGACCATTGTTTTCAGCGTAACAAATCTTTTAAAACGATGTGCTAGGGTTGTATTTGAAATTTTTATGTTGACNTAATATTTATAAAATATTTTTTTGGATTTGAATAAATGACAGGATAAGTGTTATATTTTTTATTTATTTTTTACTATAACAGTGCTAGATTTATTATAATTGTCCCAAACAAATATTTTATTAAACTTATAAAAACAGGTTACACACGTATTTTCGTAAACAACGAATACAGTAGCCCCAATATAAATGAAAAATATTATTTTTTAACCAAATTTCTACTTGTTTACATGTTTTCCTTCTTGGAATGTTCAAAGTGAAACTGCAAGGAGGGACTTCTGTTGAATATCAATCGAGGAACAGACAGTAATCTGGCAGCAAAGAAGATAAGACATCAAAGGGCACACCTAATGCCATCTTTCCAATTAGGCGGTTTTATGATTTTAGGCTCCCTCTCTCGTTATAACCAAACAGAATAAAATACTTTTTGCTTAGAAAACGATCACACCTTATGCGAAAAACAGTTTTGTTAACATCTTTGTCGGCCTAACAGGATTTCTTTATTTTTTTCAATTCTATTTTTGTTCGTTTTTATCTTTATGATATTTAAAAAATAAAATTTTAGGGTATGCTGGTTTAGATATAAGTGGAAAATTTTTCGTATATTTTTTAGTAGGTACGTTGGATCAAACCGATCTGGCCTGACTATCTAGCGGTGTGACAATAGTATTAGCCATGCACTGCTGGGTGCCGTCTTGT
The DNA here is from genome assembly GCF_000648675.2 of Cimex lectularius. Taxonomy (NCBI): domain Eukaryota; kingdom Metazoa; phylum Arthropoda; class Insecta; order Hemiptera; family Cimicidae; genus Cimex; species Cimex lectularius. The sequence goes on from NW_019392704.1 coordinate 139,732, forward strand.
AATGGGCCAGGGGGTCTCCTTGGTGTCAAGGGCCACCGACCATAAACTCAACTATCAAACACTTATTAGACCGGGCTGGGTACCATAAATTAGCTGTTATTTTTGTATTTCCAGCCTTCTTTGTTCCGCATCGGCTTCTCCCAGGCTCCCGACACCCACTTATCGAATCGTTACCTTTGCAACTCGACCGGGAAAAATGAGGAGGTGCGATTTATTGAACGGGATTTGTGGGCCGAAAGATTCCTAATGGCATTATGATTATCGAGAGTCCATGTCGTTTATCAATATTCCAAGGAGCGGAAGTCTAAAAGGAAATAACAAACTTTCAACTTTTTACCTATGATATTTACCTGGTGATCGGCAATAAAATTTATCAAACAACCAACAAGAGTTTAAAAACCTCAAATATATTGATTGTACAATTGTAATGACATAACATTTTTCAATAAAAGTGAAATAATTAAAACTGCAAAGAGTGCATTTTTAACACAAAGTCAGTCGGAACTAGTCAATGAAACCGGAGACTTCCAAAATCAATGAATGAGCCGTCGCTACTATGTTACCCAGATAAGATCGCACTACCTGGATGCCATCCTCCACACTGAACACTGTTTTTCTGGTTCTTTCGGGTTATTTATCTACCGTGTCAAGTCGTATTTTATGTCCTACTGCTTCTTAGGACAGGAGAAGATTTTAATTGAAGGCACGTCCGTGCAGTCAGCCTTCCGAATTCCTCGAGGATTGCTGAGTTTCAAGCGTTGGCCGTTTTAGAATCATTTATATTCGAGACAGAAACAAAAAAAATATTATAAACGGTTTTAAGCCTTGAAGCATAATTGCAACTAAAAATTCAGAATAATTTATTAAATGGGAAATCAAAGTATAAACTTTGTCTCTTTTTTATATGAATGATTTAATGGTTTTTGAATGATGTTTAGTAGTGGATTTAGACAATCCTGAACAATGTGGTAAATAAAATTCCCTTAATCTCAAGCCATTTAAAAAGGATGAGCTTTCTACCTGACCGTTTTCAGAAAAGCTTAGCCTCTTTATAGCAAATTCTCTACCAAATGGATCTATCCTTGAGACCGAGTCCTTGATCGAAGCAGACACAGTAGCCGAGACTGTTGAAAAATTTAAGTACCAACGCTGTGCGGATTTAAAACAAACGAAGAATATTTAAATAATAAAAATATATAAATTATAACGGGGTTAAAGAACAGGGTACAAAGAGGAAATCTAACAAAAAATATTTTTGAAGTAGAAATACAAACAAGGGAAAACACATGGTGAAACCTCACAAGCAAGGTCAGAATTTTAATTTTTAAAAAATCTAATATATTCATTTATTTATTATATTTTTTGTTTGACTATTTTTTATACAAATAAGATATTATGTAGGTTTATAATACTTTACATCTCGACGATTCATGTAATATATTTTACACAATTTCAACAGACTTCATATAGAAATATGTTTCTATTACCCAATAATTTATCCCAACACTTTTTTGACCTGGTTCAACTCTGAGCTAAAACAAAAATCTCACTAAAAAATCTATAATTCTATATAATCAATCAAAGACTACAAAATACCTTGTTCAACCTTGAATATTAGTATTACAACAATAAACTAGTTACTTTTTATCACTCCTATTATATTTCTGTACTTGATTATAAATTATTTGGGTCTACCATTAAACTACGTGAGTCTAGAAAAGATCTTTGTGAGCATTTAAATGAAAACTTGAAAATTAAAAATCACATCAAATGTAAATTTCAGTCTTATAGCTTACTTTTACATTAAAAAGCTATTGTGGCACCAATTCTTGATTATGGATGTACCATTTTGAAACCATACATGCATTGTAGCCTGTTCATGCGCGTCATGAAGGGTCGTATGATCTCAAATAATGACTGGTCTTAAATCTCTGTAAACCTTCTTCTAAAACGTCACATTCTTCCAAATAGATTAAGTACTCCGGCTTACCCAAACTGATGGACATTGTTACCAAAAAGCACCACTACCTTCCCTGCTGAACTCTGATTTAAAACAAAAATCTTATGTTTGCATAAAAGTTCTTTCATAAATTATATATGAATACAGGATTAGGAAGTATGGATTAGCTGTTGTGATTGTGTATTTCATTCAGAACATGTCTCAATCAACCCAGCATCTTTTTTGTGTTATAAGTAACAAAGAAGACCCCAAATGATGCCAAGCTTTTCCAAAAGTCAAGCCAATAGAATAAACAACTTATTTTTAACAAAATTCTCAACACTCTATGCTCCCATCTCTAAGTACCTTCCGTCAAATATTATTAACATATCAGACACAACCTTCAACCTATCACAATACCTCCAAAATCCTTGAAATTATAATATTCAAAATCCTTCTCTCACAGCCTTCCATTTTTATCCGATTTTTTCCCTAGAATACTAAAAAATGAACTCAGTTTTCAAAATTAGCGATCCTTCATCTACAATAAATTATAGGCCAATTACCACACTGTCTTGGTTGTTCAAAGTTTGTCGAGGGTCTATTGGTAGACAAATTGTCTATTTTAATTTTCACTCTCATGGTACACGAACTTTTTTTTTTCTCAAAAATAAGTTTACTATCACAAAATTTTTCACATAAGTTAGATTGTATTTTTCGGTCCTTCGGTTAGAAGGGCAGGTCGATTTAATATATAGACTTTTTATTATTAGTTTATATGGTTTTCATGGCTCACAACTGTTGATCGCTGAAATTTTATAATGCACGTTCTGTACCTTTCTATGTTCCAGCATGTATTTCAAGGTAGCTTTTTTGTTTCGTTACTTTTCTAAATTATCAGAAAGGACATTGCCCATAACTCTTAAGCCAATAGCCTTTCTTATGCTTGCTTACATCGACATTTTTCACTCTACAATCTGGTACAATGACTGTCTTCTTTTTCGATGATCTGTGTGATATTTGGTCAGACCTGTCAATTTTATATGTTTGTAAATATTTACTTATTTAATATTCACATCAATAAATAACATCCGACAGTGAAGATGGCGAAATGGCGAAACGCGCCTGACGGACCAATACAGCGAGAATAGACACACCAAGAAGATCTGTAACGATTAAATTATACATTATAAATCATAAAGGAAATAAATTGTATGTAATATATTGTGTTATTTAACAAAAGAGAATCAGAGAAATTAGACGGGCTAGGTATAAACCGATACGATTAGGGACTTTTTGGCCATTCAAAATATTGGCCAAATATTTCGGCAAATTCATAAAAAATAACAAAAAATCCCAACATAAATATATAAAATCTGACCACTTTTTAATAAATATAATATAATTAATAAATACAATATAAATATAATATTATATAATAAATATATAAAAACTCTAATTTTAATTTGGATTGCTGGAACATAAACTTCACAGACTAACTTTGTGAAGATGACAAGCTATTTTTGAAGATGAAATGTCCAGCTAAAAGAAGTTATTGATAACTATATATTATACCCTCTTTACAGGTTCGAAGTACTCCAGTTAGCCCAGTCAGAAAATTAAACAAGAGGCTTTAAAATTTGCCATTTATCAATCAAGAACTTTCCAATATCTCGCATACGCAACCTACAAAATAGACGAAAAGGAACAAATTCTAGAAAGTTATTACATAAAAAGCATCTATGTTTTATGATAAAACATCCGTCCCTCTAAACCTTGACACAGTTATTGCAGCTCTTCAATTTGTATTGATATTATGGCCATCCCTACCTGGTCAAATGACTGACGTGGGACCCCCCCGTACGACTTAAGCGCACAGACCGTAGCATACTGTTTATCATGCTAAAACATGTTACTCGAAAGACGATCTAAACTTTCACTGAAAAACGAAAGAAAACATTACATTGCCCTGCTGGCCTCCATTTTGACATAGGGACCTCAACTTTTCGGAAAGTTCCAACCATAATCGAATCCGATTTCTTCAATTTAAAATCTTCAGAAAAATTGTCAATCACCATCCATGCCGACCTAAATGTTCCTCTTTTTACTCATCATATTGATGTAATAACGGCTTCAATTATAGTTTGTATATACTAATGTTTTCTTGTTGCATTGAAGAATGCAGTTGTAAAAAAAAAAGAAGAAGAAGAAATCCAGTCAGCTATATTTCTTTCAATAAAAAAAATATTCGGGAGTTCACAAATACAGTTCAAATATATACATAAACAGGCATCAGGAGAATTTTACGAACATGAAAAAGAAAAAACCCCATGAACACACCACCTCCATGGGTTAAACACAAGATATTTACGGGGGTGACATTTGTCCCATTGGAGAGCAAAGAGAATTACTGTAATTTACAACAAGAGGACAAGTGGCGTGAAATAACGCCTTTATAAAATAATATTGTCAGCTCCGGCTAAAGATCGTGAGTTGTAAATCGAAAGGCGTGGGTGTTCGGTATGAATAAAGTCCCGTACAATTCAGAGATGGCTGACCCGCTTCTTCGTGGGGGCCCCTTTTCTGGTAGCTCTGGAAGCGGGCTTTATGGAATACGATACATTGTCAATGAATGGATTTGTTCGGACAGGGCAAGATTCCTTTACCCGCGGACTATACCGTGAAATGTCACAATAATCTGTTCTAATTAAGTACGATTTTTTGTTTATCTTAAGCCAAAAGCCACAGCATTGGATGGTTTTTAGACTTTAGTTAAAAAAAAGAACATCTCCTATCTTAAAAATTTAAACAGAGAAATAAAGTGACAGAGGATGTGCTATTAATGTTTCGGCTTGTAAATTTAAATTATTCAGTTTAAAAAATATTTACCTATTGGAAACACATTAAATCACCGAATAGTACACATGTTTGTTGGATGCTGAAAATTTTGTCCTATATGAGAAGTTCGACAGAACTGGTTTCTCAGGAGAAACGAGTCGCCTCCAAAATCACCTCTCGTATACAAATTTTGAACTACGGTATTTAAAAATCGCTAACGACTGGTTGCTTGAGTCCAAGATGGGCGAAGGCTTGACATTTGGGCGCTCTTTGTCCCGTCGCTAATGAGGCAAGGGGGCCCCCGATTAGCTGACGACATTCAACACCCTTATTAATTGCAACCATCCATCAAACGATTTTCACTGCTTTGGTTTCTGGTTGAAATTTGAAAACTTGAGGCATATCGAAAGGTTATGGACGTCAAGAAACACTTTACTAAATCTCACAGTAAACACGGATGAAATAGCGGTTCTTAGAGCAAAAAAAAAAAATTCTGCCTTGTACAGATTTTTTTGCTATCGACAAATATCTTCATACTTATTACAACAATACATGCTAAATTATATATTTAGATACGATACGAGGCTTAAAATCTAGGAACAACGTCTCTCCCTGACTGTATCACTCCCTCCAACTTTCTCTCTCTCTCTCTCTCTCTCTCTCTCTCTCTCTCTCTCTCTCTCTCTCTCTCTCTCTCTCTCACTCTCTCTCTCTCTCTCTCTCTCGCTCTCTCCCTATCTCTCATTCTCTCTCTATTTGGATTCCTTTTTCTATCTCTCTCACTCTAACCCTTTTTCGTCTTCTTTCTCTTGCTCTCTCTCTCTTCTCTCTCTTCCACTTTCTTTTTCTCTATTCTCTCTCCCTTTTTCTCCCTCTGTCTCCCCCTTTTTGTCCATCTTACGCTATCTCTTATTCACCTTTCATTTCTGTCTTTTTATATCTCTTTTTGTTGCATTATTTTTTTTATTTACTCTCTCTTCCTCTTTTTAATGCTTGTCTCTTTTTCTGTCTGTCTCTCTCTCTCTCCCTCACTCTCTCTCTTCTCTCTCTTTCACTTACTTTTTCGCTATTCTCTCTCTCCCTTTTTCTTCTTCTGTCTCCCCTTTGTGTCCATCTTACTCTATCTATTTTTCACCTCTCCTTTCTGTCTTTTTATATCTCTCTTTGTTGCATTATTTTTCTCATTTACTCTCTCTCCCTCTTTTTATTTCTTGTCTCCTTTTTCTGTCTGTCTGTCTGTCTGTCTGTCTGTCTCTCACTCTCTCTCTCTCTCTCTCTCTCTCTCTCTCTCTCTCTATTTTCTGTCCTCTATCTACTCATTCTCACTTCATTCAAGAGACAGCTCAATATGACTTTAATCAAATTTATGAGCAAACCGATATGAATGGTAAAGTTAAACTGTTAACAATTTTTTTTAAAAAATTAGAAAATAAATTCCTGCCACTTAAAAATTTAGAGTTACAAGAAAACCCGCTCTACGGCTTAATGACTTTATTAATTCAAAAATGGAAGACAGAGATCGAGCTTGGAAAACACGTATTGGGTTGTCCGGAAAATAATGCAGGATTTTGGTATTAAACAAAAAAAAAGAAACTAGTTACTTTAAAGCAATGTTCTTTAATCAAAATAATTTCCCATACTCTCAATACATTTCTCCCAACGTGTTGGTAACTTATTAATTCCGTCTGAGTAGAATTCAGAATTTTTAGAATTGATAAAGTCAATAAATGCATTTTCCAGTTCCGTTTGATTTTTGAATATTATGTGTTGTAAGTAGTGGTCCAGGTGTCTAAAAAAATGGTAGTCAGTAGGCGAGAGGTCCGGAGAGTAGGGTGGGTGAGGCAAAGTTTCATAGCCAAGCTCCAATAATTTTTGTGACGTTACACGTGACACATGTGGTCGAGCGTTGTCATGCAACAAAATGGGCCCTTTCCGATTGACCAAAGAGGGCTTCATTACTGCCAATTTCTGATGCATGGTATTAATTTGGTTACAGTATGATTCAGCATTGATGGTTTCGCCAGGATTTAAGAAGCTGTAGTGTATTAAACCAAATGAAGCCCACCATACCGTAACCATTACCTTTTTTTGATGAGTTGGGGGCTTTGGAAAATGTATTGGAGCTTCTCCTTTGTCGAGCCACTGTCCAGAACGTCTAGTGTTATCGTAGAGAATCCACTTTTCGCCACATGTAACAATTCTGGCCAGAAATGGGTCATTTTTGTTTCGACAAAGAAGTGATGCACAAACATCAAAGCGCTGATTTTTTTGGCGATCGTTTAATGAGTGTGGAACCCAATTTTCGAGTTTTTTCACTTTTCCAATCGCCTTGAGGTGGTCAGCGACGGTCGTTTTACTGACTTTGAGTTGCTCTGCACCCACCACTGATCGCAGAACATCATCATTCAGAGAGGAAGGCCTTCCACGACCTTCTTCATCTTCAAGGCTGAAATCTCCCTCCCGAAATTTTTTAAACCACCTTTGCACAGTGCACTCATTAACACAACCCTCGCCCCAGACTTGGTTAATGTTTCTAGCCGTTTGGGCTCCGCTTCGGCCGAGTTTAAACTCGTAAAAGAAAATCGTACGAAATTCTCGCTTTGACATTATAAGGATGACTGAATTATTTCCAAGTAGCGGAATGCTACAGAGGTAAACAAACAATATCATTTGGAAGAGGATTAATAAGTGTTGACATTCATACAAATGAGTAATCCTGTAAACGTAAACAGAATATTTTATATAGATTTTTTTTAATGAAAACTTAAAATCCTGCATTATTTTCCGGACAACCCAATAGAAAAATAAAAAAGCAGAAAATTGGCAGAAATATAAGAAAATATGCAATAAAGTTAAAAATCCATTACATTTCGTGGTCTGAATGACTAAATAACTTCTTCAAATTAATTAATCTTTTTATAAAAGGTATTGGTTGAAAAGAAAAAGTTTGTGTCACGAGCGGGATTCGAACCCACTACATACGGCTTGGGGTTCGAATCCCGCTCGTGACACTAACTTTTTCATTTCAACCGATACCTTTCACAAAAAGTTTAATTAATTGAAAAAAGTTAAAAATGTTATCAGAAATGAAAAATATAAATTACAACTAAATCAGCTAGATAGCATTTCAAATCCGAAACAATTTTGGCAAATAATGAAACAACAATGTATGTAACAATAAGCAAGACAAAAATGAGCTAATAGTTTAGTTAGACAAATTAAATGATTATTTTACCTTTTAGACAATAGTAGTGATACAAATGTTTTTCATGAAACTACAGATAATTAAAATAGCATAGCAATTTATAACGATAGAAGTAGAGAATTCAATTTCTCAAACATAACGTCATTTTATGCATATCAATAAACTACAAGTTGTTGTAAATATGTTTGTAAGATATACTTAACTTAAAATATGATAATGGAATTTATGATAAATATTCTCAACGCCAGTTTTAAAAAATTAATGATTTAAGAGATTATAATTTAACATGTATCATCTTCAACGTGTTAAAAATGAAAGAACTACGTACATATAAAAAAATAAAATATAGATCTGATGTACGTAATATAAACACTAGATATAAAACCAAGAAATTATAAATTATAAAATAGAGAACCACAATATTTAATAATTCATTTGCAAATAAAAGTGCAAGAATGTTTTCAAAAATACCTGTTGAAATTCAACATTGTAACAAAATAAGTATGTTTAGAAAAAAACTAAAGAATTATTTTATATCAAAATAAGTGAAAAATTTCAAACAGTATTTTTTCCTCAATTAAGTACAAAGATTTTTATGTTTAGATGCTTATAATGTATCTTTACCACTATCCATTACGTTTATATTGTTAAACCCTTACATTGATAAAACATGTTTATTACGTTTGTTATTATTTAAAGGTTAACATGTTTTATTTTGAACGTGTTCATCCACTGTAAACATGTATATAGTATGTAAGAGATAATTTAATTTATTCAACTTTTTGTGCATAGTAGGTAGAGTAGAGTTTAAAAAATTTGTTTTGTTATAGTTTCACTTTAGGTGTAAGAGTGGTCCTAGAGACCAAGCCTTGAGTGATTGTTAAATAAGCGATAATCAATCAATCATCTCTCTCTATCTCTCTTTCTCTCTCTTTCTTGACAAAATCGGTGCCTTTGGTTGTAAGAAAGGTCAATATGTCCAAATAATCTGCAAGTTTTATAAATAAAGCGTTTCAAATCAAATCTCACCATTTCTCTCCTCTCGCACTCTCTCGCTCATTCTCTGTCTTTCCCTCCATTTTTATATGTCTTACTTCTTTCTCTCTAACTCACTGTCTTTTTATCTTTCTCATAATATAAAATGCAATATTCACGGCAGGAGTTTTTTTTTCTTGTTTTTTTAAATTTATTTATTGGCCTTATGATCTTGCATATTAGCCATAGTACGAATTCTTGTGTGTTCAAATTGGGGGTTATCGGGAAAAAAGGACCAGAGGCGACGGTGGGAATCGAACCCACGACCGCGGCGTGAGAGTCTCTAACCACTCGGCTACCGCGGTCCCACACGGCAGGAGTTACAATAATCCAGGAGGTACCAAGCAAAAACGTCTATCAATAAAATAACTCAAATGACAATAATAAAATAAGCAGTACCATTAAATAGTATTTTATTTTTTGTTGTTTTCTAATTATATTTATGGTCACTATCCATAATTCAAATGACATTAATAAATAAGCAATAACAATAATTTTTTTTACGATGGTTCGCAGCTGCAGAGGTCAACCCTCAGGGTGCCGGTGTTTTTGAAAAAAAAGCCCATTTGTAAGCATGTAGCTCATTTGTAAGTATCAATGCGGGGCCCTTGGATTCGAACCCAGGACCTTTACCTTACCGTGATGAGCGCCGTGTCAACGCCTAAACCGTTGCTACCACCGACGCCCCCCGACCAATGAATAATATTTTATTTGTTGTCGTTTTCTAAATATATCCATAATCACTAGGATTTAACTAAATATTTCTTTTATTTCAATATATCTTCAACCTCTATTAACAAGTGTTATTTCCAACAGTTATTAATTGTTAAAATATCTTTTATTAAATCGATAAGTATAATGAAGAAATAATCAAATTTAGAAATTTGGTAAAGGGTTTGCTTTTTCAATGTGTTTTGAGATACATTATAATTTATAAGAATTCTCACATTGAATTTTTTTTTTTACAAAGGTCGATATTTGATGTCAAATCTTGAACAAATGGTGAATAATGATTTAGATTCTTTAAATTTAAACCTAGATTATAATTATTAATCAAGCCAAATGTTTTTTTGGGTTACAGTCTACGATGAGGTTAAAATGCAATTAGCTATTTATTAGTGTTGAGTTATACTTTTTCCAGGGGAGACAATGGAAAAAGCCATCGTTATAAAGTATCGTTATTTCGGCTTGTTTTTTAAATTTTCTATCATTTTCCTCTGGGAGCCTGTCATGCATATTTTCCGCTGCGGCAAGAGTTCCGTTGCAGTCGTTTTGACACGTGAGGATGAAAATAAGTGAAAAATTCATTCGATCGAACAGAGGGGGTGGTCACGTAGCGAGGGCGGACCACAATGGTCCACACGCCTATTTAAAAATGTAATTGGAGCCGTTGTTACGTTTCACTCGTCCCGTCTGTCCACAAGGAGCTGTTTGCCGTTCCACATCGGCGGATTCGAAACCCTCCGTGAAATCCGTCTAAATTGGCCGGACCCGCGAGGTTCAGGGAATGAAACAAGCATTTACGTTTTGAAAGAAAAAAAAGTCCGTTTTCATTTTTTTCCTCTCAAGGCGACAATTTACAAACCCAAATGATCCAATTTTAAATATTATTCCGCCTATTTTTTTTTTTTTTTTTCAAATGAAGCTGTAAGGGAGATGAATAAAACCGTTTTTTAAATTAAAACTCACGTTTTAATTCGTTTTCCACCCAATTACGGAGTAAATATGGCCGTGGGGGCGAGGCGTTAATGTCGGGAAGACAATAAACAGTAAGGATGGAAGTTTCTCCTCAATTTGTAACCACTTTATTCGCCGAAGGACAAAGAGCCTCGTAAGTAAGGCTCAGTGGTCTCGGTAGCTATAAAAACTAATGGGAGTCCGCGAGGTCCGGACTTTGTTTTGTTAAGCACCCCTCTAAGGATCTGGATTTACGAGTGGAGCCTTCTGAAGCTTAACTCTAGGACATGTTCTCTCGGAGGAACGCAATGCTAGTGTTCTAAAAGAACATGAAGTAGAAATATCAAGGTTTAAACGAAAACAAGTATCGTTTTATGAATCGTTTGATAGTCAAAAAATGAATCATGACTGTGAGCTTGACGATTTCCTCCATTTTTCAAATTGTTATCACATTTAACATTTTGGCGAAACAATTAGCATTAACAACGTGGGAATCAGTGAAGAATGTATACATCCGATACGATACGATTAAGACTACAACTAATAAATAAAGGTGATGACAATCAAACAGATGTCAAAGAAAGTTTCAATCATGTAATTTTTCTTGATATTGACTTGATTGAATTGAAACCCATCGAATCTTGATGTTTTTAAATATTTTCACTGTAAGAGTTCGTTATCAACTAGAATGTACTTTAAAATTCACTGAAAAATCGAAACCCCTACTAAATTTTGTTATTCTTTTGTAATGCTCAAAGATATAATAAATGGTATATGAACATTTAATAAAACAGGTTAAAAGATATTGAGATATATATATATAAGTACAATCGTAAGTGTCAACTTGATACATTGAATGAACCATTAAAAGAAGGTGAACTCTTTAGTCAATGGAAGATTTGAATTTTATTTGTCAAGTTAGGTCCCTTGAACCTTAATTCAACTTAACATGGATAATACATTTTAAATTATGGGAGACAGAGAGAGTGAGAGAAAGATTGTGTGAGATAGTGAAAGAAAGAGAGAGAGAAAAAGAGAGCACGAGAGAGGGAGGGAGAGTAGGAGAGAGTGAGGAGACAAAAAGTGCAAAAATAAGTAACTCCTTCAATAAATATACCTCTCAACAAGATAGAAGTTACTGTTTATTATTATTTATACTAAAAATATAATATATAAGATATAAAAGTTAGGGGCGAGAAAAGAGAAAGTGAGAGAGAGAGAGAGTGTGTGAGTAGAAGAGGGTGAGGAAAAAATACAGATAAATGTATGTCTTCAATAAATATCCCTCACAAAACGATAGTAGTTAGGGACTAGAAAAGAGAAAAAAGATAAAGAGAGTGAGAGAGGGAGGGAGAAAGGGAGAGAGAAAGAGAGTGTAAGGAAGGGGTGCGGGAGCATGGGAAGCAAAAATATTGAAAACTGATAAATAGATAGAACTAATTTAATGGGTAATTGCTCGACCAGAAGATTGAATAAGTGATTGACGCAAAGAAGGAATAGTTATTTGTACTTTCCAGTTTTCCTATATTTTTATATTTCACAAAGAAAGAAGTGTGTAACTGCTTTGTGTCTTTCTTCTTTAATATGTCGTTTTATTCATTGACAGCATGTTCATTGTTTTTTAGTTATGCCTATTTCATTCACCCTCTAAAGTCTGTATCAAGACGTAGTAATTTAATTTGCATTATTTGGATTTTTCAGTTTAACTGGCATTTTTTGACGAGAGAGCAATGCCATCAAAATACAGCGATAGTGGCCGTACCTGGGTTTTGGCAAAGCGTCTAGAAACATGGAGAACAGTAAAGGACCCAATATTGAGCCTTGTGGAACACCTACTGCTCTATAGGAGTGGGATAAGAGTGAACTGCTAAAAATAAAAACCACTAACTACTCCGTTTTGAAATATGAGTGCACAAGTTTTCTCACTTTTATCCATAAATTGAACTCAGTTATTTAATAAAAGTTTCCAATTTTTTACTAATAAATAGTCAATAGTTACATATAATGGTAACACGCCCATGTATATAAACCCGTAGCTAAAATTAAAAAACAAGTTACCGATTTTCTATTACTTATTACTGCTCTATATACAGAGTCGAAAAAATTAAAATGTCGTGGAACTGACCTGGTTTAGGGTAAACAAACCCGTTCGGAAGGATAATCTCCAAAAAGATCTAGAAAAACAAGGAGGGAAGAGACCAATGAAACTTAATTCAGATTTTTTAATATATACGAGAAAGAAAAGTAATATTAAACTGTCTCTTTTAACAGGAGACATTTATTGTAAGCAATTTAAACACTCTTTCGGCCCATACGATTTGGGTTCTTTCTTTTTTTTACTGCGTGATACTGTATTATAAATCCACTTGTGAAAAGGAATTTTCTCTTTTTGAGAGTAAATCATAAAAAACAACTGTGAAATACAATTCTGACTGTATCCAGTCTAATTGTAACTTGTTTCTATCAATTATGATTTATAATTTTTTAACATCACAGTTAAATCAAAATTTTCGGAAAGGACGATAGTCCCTAGTGTAAAGAAACAAGCCAGTTTGGTACAGAATGGCCTTCACCACTGTTGTACGTAATTTAAACAAAGCTTAAAAAACAACCAAGGTAACAATAAATTAAATAAATGATCGAGAATACAACTCAGTGGATCGAGAGTTAATTTTAAGCCGTATATGTCACTATTAGGGCCTTGTTCTTGGCGGATGGAAGGTGTAGGCAGAGTGAGACTGCACATTCCCATCACCTACTGTGGGACAGCAGCTCTACACGTCAACATGAAACTTTTTTCTACCTCTATCCTTTTCTAGTTCTTATCCAGTCCGTCATCTGTAGTCGGCATATTGCACCCAAGCTCTCATCAACTCGTGCACCCAGTCTTTACACCTGGTCATCTCCTAAATGACGTTTGAAAGGGCCTGAGAATTCGAAACTCAGAGGAATGGAAATGGAGATAAGAAATGATAGAAAAACAAAAGTTGTTTTATTTTATTCTAGTTTTTTTATCTATTTGATTTTATTAAACTTTATGGAGAAATTTATTATTTCGACTGGCCTTAACCTTTCTTCACAAAATATCGTCCGTTGTAAATGAACATTTACGGATATATTAGATCAGATAATTATTTATTTCATCCACTAACTTTACAAGAGATAGACTGACAGTTTAAAAACCATGGTGAGATATTATTGACGTATGCGAGATGATGAGCCTACGATTTGTCCAATCATCTTCGTCTGCAATAAGAAACAAAGTTGATGGGAAACGATCAAAGGTGGCAAGCAAAAATGTATAAGGCTATGATATCCTTGGTCTGTAATTCACATTAGAAAATTACACATAATAATTTACCTATAACAAAACTTCATGTCGAACTAACATTCTCGTTATCCATTTGACGACACGACGTTGACAATTAAAGTTGAATTATCACGTTTCTTCTGACTAGTAAGGACATTCTGAAAGTCAATAGGCGTGTCAATCGGCAATTAACCGACCCCTGCACACTGGAAGCACAGGTGCATGGGCCATCTGGTATCAGAGGATTAAAACATGATTTCGACAAACTATCTTTCTAAAACATAGTTGCACCAATGGTTTGAATTTTTACATATTTGAAATGTATGTAAAAGTAATTTAATTATTTTATACATTCATTTATTTGCTGAGCTATTATTAGGGAGATATTAGGGTATATGTAAGTAGAGACGAGGCTCTTTTCTGTTCCGAAAAATTTGTCAGCGTGAAAAGGTTTTCTTATATTAAACATAAAAAATAAAAAGTTAAGTGATTAGTTGTTTTATATATGATAATATTTGGTTTCAGTGAAAATATATACAAATATAAATACAAAATGGCCACGCCTTTCCTTATTACCTCAAGTACAATAATTTTTGGTAACCAATAATTGTGGAAAGGTGTTAGTGATCTGTTTCATTGTCGAAAAAATAACTGGTGTAAACGTGGATAGCGTAAAAAGGTTTTTGAGGAAGATTCTTTTAAACTTCGCCGAAGAAAAACCCAACTATGTGACCCGTAACAAATGACAGTACGTGACAAACCGTTGAGGAGTCGAAATTTAGCATTTAATGATCATGATAGTATAGATCTTTGATTACACCAATTTCAGAAGCCAGCATTCTAAACGGAAATTACTTTTTTTGCTAAAGATTCCATACAAAGCATACAAATGCTTCCAAAACAAAGCAGTAATTATATATCTTATAAACAATTATACAGGGTATTTTTTGTAGATGGCTCAAGCCAAATGAAACGAAATGATTGTTCTTTTTTTTAACTTTTTACCACAGCTTTGTCATTTTTTGACCAATTTAAAATCCGATTGCTCGCTTGTTTTCAGCGTAAAAATCCTATAAAATGTTGTGTCAGGATATATGTATATGGACGTATTTGAAATTTTGTAGTTGAACTGGGTCTGAGGTACCCTGTATAATTTTTCTCCAAAAAATTGATTAAAATATATTAAAGACGTATTTTTTGTAGTACATATCATTGATTCAAAAGAAATTCAGCCGGGCCATCTAAAAAGGACACCACAATTTTCATGATTACATTATTTATTTATTTTTTATCTTTCTGAAGTTTTCACTTTCTTCTATAACTAAGAGACTAGGAGAATTACGTTGTAATAAAACCTTAGCATTAGTAGAACAACAAACAGAAAATAGACAGACAGAGTAAAGATAAAGAGAAATAGATAGATAGAAATAGCGATAGTGAGAGAGAAAAATAGAGGAGAGAAAGAGTTGGAAAGAGTAGACAAAAACAAAAAGATAGACAGAGTGAAAGAATGAGAGAAAGCGAGAGGAGAGTGCGAACAAGAAAAAAGAGAAACAGAGAGATAGTTCAGAGACAGGGAAATAGAGATAGAAAAAAAGGAAGAGAGAGACATAAAAAAGCGATAGGTAGAGAAAGGTAGATGGATAAATAGATAGATAGGTAGGTATAGAGAGAGAGAGAGAGAGAGAGAGAGAGAGAGAGAAAGAGAGAGAAAGAGAGAGAGTGAGAGAGAGAGTGTGTGTGAGAGAGAGTGAGAGAGAGAGAAAGCGTATGTACGAAAGGAGAGAAAAAATCTGCGTATTTTTGAACAATGGTAAATTATAGTTTTTATTTTTATCTTACATCCACTTTAAACATTAAAGTACAATTAATATCCCAACTAGAATTGAAAATGAACCATGATTTGCAAACATGTATATAATTTGAATTTTTTAAATTAATTTTGTAAAGTTGTTTTATTTAAAAATTTTATTATTTTGAATAATTTATGCAATTATGTATTGTACAATAGTATTGAAATCAAGCAAGGAATTTCGATGTACCTACCGATTTCTATACAGGATATAATAACGATGTATGTTCGATAATTGAAAAAATCGACAAATATTAGTAAAATAAATAATGATACACCTGATTGTATCTTCCAAGGTTTCCATTATGGATCAATTATAGTATCTATTACTGGCCTTTGTTGTTCAATCGACAAAAACTGTCAAAATTTTAGTTTATATCTCCGGTTTGAGTTATTTATAAATTATATTATATATACCAAAAAGAATTGAAAATGAACCGCTGTAGAAATTTACATACTTGTAATTTTTTAAACTATTTTTTATAAATAAGTTATGCAAGTATGTAGTATTGAAATCCAGCTAGAGAATTTCTATGGATTTCTTACTGGTTAGATAATTGAAAAAGTCAACGTATTGACGAGTTAAATAAATAATTAGAGAAAACATTCTTTGCTTTTCAAAGCTCAACAAATCCTTATTAAATAGTTTCTCATTGTGGACTAATTAGTATGTGAAAGGTAAACATCTGACATAAAAAATTCTGCTTTAATTATCGGGTTGTCCGGAAAATAATGCAGGATTTTAAGTTTTCATTAAAAAAAATCTATATAAAATATTCTGTTTACGTTTACAGGATTACTCATTTGTATGAATGTCAACACTTATTAATCCTCTTCCAAATGATATTGTTTGTTTACCTCTGTAGCATTCCGCTACTTGGAAATAATTCAGTCATCCTTATAATGTCAAAGCGAGAATTTCGTACGATTTTCTTTTACGAGTTTAAACTCGGCCGAAGCGGAGCCCAAACGGCTAGAAACATTAACCAAGTCTGGGGCGAGGGTTGTGTTAATGAGTGCACTGTGCAAAGGTGGTTTAAAAAATTTCGGGAGGGAGATTTCAGCCTTGAAGATGAAGAAGGTCGTGGAAGGCCTTCCTCTCTTAATGATGATGTTCTGCGATCAGTGGTGGAAGAAAACCCCAAAACAACTGTTCGAGAACTTGCAGAGCAACTCAAAGTCAGTAAAACGACCGTCGCTGACCACCTCAAGGCGATTGGAAAAGTGACAAAACTCGAAAATTGGGTTCCACACTCATTAAACGATCGCCAAAAAAATCAGCGCTTTGATGTTTGTGCATCACTTCTTTGTCGAAACAAAAATGACCCATTTCTGGCCAGAATTGTTACATGTGACGAAAAGTGGATTCTCTACGATAACACTAGACGTTCTGGACAGTGGCTCGACAAAGGAGAAGCTCCAATACATTTTCCAAAGCCCCCAACTCATCAAAAAAAGGTAATGGTTACGGTATGGTGGGCTTCATTTGGTTTAATACACTACAGCTTCTTAAATCCTGGCGAAACCATCAATGCTGAATCATACTGTAACCAAATTAATACCATGCATCAGAAATTGGCAGTAATGAAGCCCTCTTTGGTCAATCGGAAAGGGCCCATTTTGTTGCATGACAACGCTCGACCACATGTGTCACGTGTAACGTCACAAAAATTATTGGAGCTTGGCTATGAAACTTTGCCTCACCCACCCTACTCTCCGGACCTCTCGCCTACTGACTACCATTTTTTTAGACACCTGGACCACTACTTACAACACATAATATTCAAAAATCAAACGGAACTGGAAAATGCATTTATTGACTTTATCAATTCTAAAAATTCTGAATTCTACTCAGACGGAATTAATAAGTTACCAACACGAAATTATTTTGATTAAAGAACATTGCTTTAAAGTAACTAGTTTCTTTTTTTTTGTTTAATACCAAAATCCTGCATTATTTTCCGGACAACCCAATATGTGGAAAATTTCAACTTTTATATTTGAAGTAGAAACATAATAAAAAGAACTACGATATTTATTTTTTCGGGAGTGTATTGAAAACTACATATGTCTATTTCAGTATTTTTTCTCATGCTACGAATAGTTGACCTTTCTATCTCTACCGGGTCATCTTATCTCGGGCGATAAATAATTCAGCGAAGTCGGCTCGCTCGTGTTTAAATTTAAAATTTGTCACGTCTCGATTTTACTTCTCGATAGTTTGACGACTTTTATGTTTAGAACGGGCCTTTTGCGTTTCATACAAATTCGTTTTGGAGAGGGAGATTTCAACAAGCGGGGTTATGTTAATTTCCTTTGTTTGCTCGTGGGGCGTGGTGGCAGGTGGAGATGAATATGACCTAGGAAGTCTCGACAGTCATCTCTTTGGAAAAACAAGTTTAAAAGATGAGTGAACCAGAAAGACATTGATAGCAAATCTTTTCTGGTTCGTTAAATAAAATTTCAATAGGTAATTTAATTTAATTGTACGTAATATAGTGTTATTATGTGTGTGTTTAGTGACCGTTAGTCAATGATTATATGTTATAGAAAAACATTTTCTTTAGCGTGCCAACGTTTCGACCTTTATTGAGATCATCTTCAGGGCTCAAAGTATTGTTTTTCTGCGTAATTGTGTCATTCTTGTGTGTCGTGTTGCCACTATGTTATTATGTTACAAATCTTTACGAAGGATATGTAACATATATATTTTTCAAAATGTATTACATTTAAATTTTTTATAATTCTCCCATATTTTAAGAGTAAATCAAAGAGCCTATCAACTAAAAATAAAGAAATGTGAGAAAAAACATACTTTTATAGATACACTCCCTTTTTCATCTTAATTTTTTGCTGCTCTTTTAGTGAATCGATAAATTTTAATGTCGTAATAGGAAGAAAACCAGAGTTCTCTGGTTTACTGCTTGAAGTAGACTGACATTTCACTCAATTTAAAAAAAACTCATAGTTTAAAATCATCATTTAACTTTCATACCCGTTTTCATCTCGAAACCTGTCCAGCAACAACCAACCCATCTACTATTTATATCCTCCTCTAAGAAATATCTCACACTACTTGTCGACGAGAGGTTATTTAGCGCTCTTACCTCTTTTGGCTCAGACCGTAAATAACCTGGTAACTCCGCAAATGCATAAATTTTACTTGAAAATAAATAGTCCGGTCATTAAAACCATCCGCATATTCAGTAGGGCGGTCTCATACCAGTAAAATCCTATAGTATAACGTAAAAAAGCGAGACGACCCTGTCCAACGAATACGGTCGAATCAATTATTTTGTTTTATTGCTCTTGAAGCTTTTCCTCTTTACCAATCACCGATATAAATTAAAAAATGGTAGTTTTTCTTTTGTCGGTCGTGATCGTGTTAAACGAAACCAACTCCCCAACAAATTGTCTACAATAGGGTACAAATCTCGTTTTAAATCGTCCCCCTAAATATGTTGTGCCCCCGAAACCGAAAGGCTTCTTTTAATGAATACATTTTGATCAAATTGGCTCAAGAGGAATAACCCAGGCCACGCCCCTCGTAGAAATTTAATTATCGGGAGTTAATCTGAATACAGGGGCGTGTGTGTTGAGGCGGGCGCACGTGTCACGTTAGCCGCCCGTCACAGGACACGTGTCCCGACGTCGTCCGCCTTGTCTTGACATGGATTAACAGACTAGCGACACATGGTCACTTGTAAGTAGATTAGTGATAAATGGTAAGCCCATTAAAACGGCCGGACGGCCTCACCTATCGTATAACGAAATTACACCCATGACTAGGAACTATTTTATGTGTACAACAGCAGTCGACCAAGCAACTAAAGAACCGTTATCATCGTCATTCATTTAGCATTCTTCACATTTATTTGATCAATTACAAGTATGGAATTAATTACATAGTAATATTAACTGTAATTCAAAACTTCTAATCTGGAAAAACTTTACATACCTCTAACTGTCAGTAAACTATTCGTTACACAGGTAATGCCTTGAACATCTTATATATATAAAGTGGGCAGTTTATGGGCCGACAAACAGCTGAGGTCATCGCTGGCCCTCTGCGTGTTTTCCTTCTTTTTTCACTTCTATCGCGCATATTTTGATTTAAACTGCAGCCCTTTGAGCGCCTCGATCTGGTTACTGACTCTCTGTTTTCAAATATACACTACGTTGATATCCTAGAATGCTAGTCTGTCGTTTGTACCTCAGATTGTCAAATACAGAATAGAAACAAAACACATAGATACATAGATACAATACATATATATACATCACTACAAACATAGATGTCTGGTCACATTCACCCCCCCCCATAGTTCTCGATAATCCTCGGGGCGGAGTTACAAACAGCCCCTTCCTTTATAGCTAATAAATTACCTACAATTAATTAAGGTTTTCAGTTCAGTTAAAAAAGTCAATGGCACGAGTGGGATTCGAAATTCTTATCTCAACTAAAAACCTTAATTAACTGTAACATATTAATTGGTCAAGCAGACCACGAAACTAATGAATTTAATAAATTATTTTTACCCTCCAGACGTCATACACTCACCCCTGAGTACTTGATATTCCTCGGAGTGGCGTTATAAGCAACCCCTTCCTATCACGCTAATAAATTACTTTTACCCTCCAGACGTAATACTCTCACCCCAGAGTACTTGATATTCCTCGGGGCGGTCATAAGGAACCCCTTCCTTTCACGCTAATAAATTACATACATTACAATAAACAACACAAACATCTTTTCGGTATAATTGCTTATGCATCGTTATTTGTACATAACTCAATTATTATATATACAGTAAATATATACAATATACAGTGTCGCACAGCTGTTATTCAATCGGTACACTATTAACAAAACGCAAGTTCAAGTTAAAACTTTCACCTTGACGTGACTTGATTTGTACCCTATTGTAAACGATTTGTTGAATAGTTGGATTCGATTAGCATGCGATTTTGTTGTGAAATATTTTCACCACCGACCAAAAAAAATGCAAATTTTCAATTTATCGAATCGAGTGGTAAAGAGGAAACGCATCAAGAGCAATAAAACAAAAAATTGGTTTGCCCGTCTCTGTGGGACAGCGTAGTCTCGCTTCTTCACGTCGTACTATAGAATTTTATTGATATGAGACGGATGTTTTTAATGGCCAGACTATTTATTTTTAAATAAAATTTAGGCATTTGCGGAGTCCCACATTATTTACGGCCTGAGCAAAAGAAACATTTATCACTGTTAGGTAAAAGATCCCGGTTCGAATCCAGCAGCTCTGCCTGCCGCATGGTTGATACGACCCCTGTTGTTGGGAAACCTAAAACAATTGTAATAAACTTGTTTGGATAAAATCCAGATGTGTTATGAATTTGAATATGAAACGGAACAGTGGATATCGGTGAGCAAAAAAAATTGCATAGGCTGAGTCAATGCAAAAAAATGATTTAATTGTTTATCTTTACGAGGGTTCGCAACAGCAGAAGTCATATCAACACTAAGGAAGCCGCTGTTTTTGAAAAAACGCCCATTTGTAGCTATGTCGGATTGGAATGCAGGGCCGCTGGTTTCGAACCCAGGACCTTTACCTTACAGTGGTGATCGCCATGTCAACGCCTAAACCGTTGCGGCCACCGACGCCCCCAACTGATATGAAAATTCGTATTAAGAGTTTTAAAGGGAATCTATATTGAATTTTTTTGCATACTTTATTGAAAGCGTCCTTTTGTTGTAGAAACTTTTTATACATTTAATCTTTTTTAACACTTATCTTATAAAAAAGACATTTAAACAATTCTCGGCATCTAGGGTCTATAAATGTTGAGCGTTATGGCTTTTCTGCAAAGTAGTCATTACAGCCATAGTATATTTATGTTTAATAGCTGTGCATGAATAATTGGACTGGGTATCATTGTTTTACCAATCAGGTGATTAAATGTACTGTTATTCGCCCTTGAAAAGATTTTTATCGTTGATCGATAAGTATAATCTAATATTCAACTAAACGATCGATTACTACAATAATCTTATTCTCCGTGATTCGTTTAATCCAGGATTTTTTTTCGAACAAACTAAACTGTGACAATTCTTTACTTACACGCGTAGGAAAGTTGAGGATGGGATCAATTTATTCACGCTATTCTGGTGCATGAAGTCATTTGTCATTTCATAACAACGATATATCAAAATGACTTTCGCGTTTGGGCGACTCAGAATAAGATTTCAATTATCAGTCTTTTTTTCTTCGGAAGGTGCGTGAGTGGTAGCAAACTTGCTTGTCAACTAGTTGATCAACTTTTGAACCTTCGGGCTGGGCCGCACATTCTCGATTTTCCATTGTTGTCAGACATATTAAGTTCAGTTCACACGTCGTAAACTTCGACTTTGGAACGAGCGCTATTAAGCTCAGAGATTGCTGATTTTCTAGTTGTTATAAGCTCCTTGATGACATACACACATTAGTTAATATCGAATTCTAATATTGCTGAAGTAGGTCAAATGACGCTGTAACACGATGTGCTGTTCTGAATGATATTTCGTTGAACGCTTCATATAATTTACACAATTTCATGTTTACTGTTACATAAAAATGGTTAAAGGCATTAGGCATAAAATACAACGATTATCATTTGGAGGTCGTGACATGCGGTCTGGTGTGACGTAGGCTTTAGAAAAACATTTTCTTTATCGTGCCAACGTTTCGATCTTTATTGAGATCATCTTCAGGGCCAACTTCCCCCTCACCCCTTCAAAATCCAACGTATATAAACATAAAGTATCAACATCTCAATGGCACTCTCACGCGGCACACAAGAATGTGTTGAACAACATCTACACGGAAAACAAACACTTTGAGTAAGTACAAATACTTTGATTGAATCTAAAACAAATTTCTGGCATTGTCTAAATTCATTTTTTTAATCTAAAATTTTCTAGCATTGTAAAAATTCATTTTTTATCTAAAATTTTCTACCATAGTATAAATTCATTTTTTTCTCACATCCTTCATGTATTTGTAAAATTTAAACAATGTTTAATATAAGCAAAGCCACAAAAAAAAAAAAATGTTTACAAATCCCAGGCACTGAAGATGATCTCAATAAAGATCGAAACGTTGGCACCATAAAGAAAATGTTTTTCTAAAACCTACGTCACACTAGACCACATCTCACGACTTCCAATTAATCATCAAGTAACGGTCACTAAAAACCACATAAAATACAAAATAGAAAGTTTAAATAAATGCTAGAGAATTTACACAGAAAGTGAATTTACTGACACACTTTTTTCCTAAATACATTACAATTTGATTACATCTAAACAATTTATTAAAGTCACTCCAAAACTTATCCAATAATAATGTGTATTTTTCCCCACTAGAATGGTTTAAAAAGGTAAAACCCGAATTGACGTACAAGTTCTTATTTAGACAATAATCGTGTAAAAATGGAAGGGTGTACAAAGCGGTGTAATGAACGTCTGTTGCCCAAACAACATTTGTTGTGAAGGATGTCCTAACAAGGAAGAAGATACTACACCTGAGGAGAGAAAGTGCAACGGATCACCTGTTACGCGTCGCTCCCTTTAATAAACAACAGCGGTTTATAATTGCTTCAATTCAATGGGATCGATGGGCAATTCCAACGCCCCGTTACAATTTGAGTAACAAGTAAATTCAATAATTTACAGTAGTTATAAAGCAATTAATCACAAAAAGAACTGTACTAAGTAGTGATATCCTCGACGAAAAACCAATGGCTGCACACACACACACACACACACAACAACACACACACACACACACACACNGTCCAAACTATCCATAATTTAAGCATGACTTAACACTTTAGAATAATACAGGATGAATATTTTTATGTATAACATAATTTAAATATATCATGAACAGACGACAGAGAGAAAGGGAGAGAAAGAGTAGAGCTAGGGTAAGGAATAACTTTATCTCTTACTGTTCCTCTCTCCCTCTCTCTCTCTCTCTCTCTCTCTCTCTCTCTCTCCCTATACCTTTCTCCCTATATCTAACTATTTATCTTTCTTTATTTTTCTCTCCTCCCACTCGCTCACTCGCTCTCTCTCTCTCTCTCTCTCTCTCTCTCTCTCTCTCTCACTCACTCACTCACTCTCTATACATCCATCTATCTAGCTTTCTCATGTTCTCTTTCTTCATTTCGATTTGTCTATCTATCTCTGTCATTTTTCTTCTCTCTCAGTGACTTTCTAATTCCCTATCTATCTATCTGTTTATTGATATCTCTCTCTCTCTCTCTCTCCCCCTCTCTCACTCTCTCTCTCTCTCTCTCACCCTCTCTCTCACTCTCTCTCTCTCTCTCACCCTCTCTCTCACTCTCTCTCTCTCTTTCTCTCTCTCTCTCTCTTACTATCTCTTTTTCTTTCTTGTCTGTCTTTACGTTTCCCTTCCTATATTTATCTATTTTCTCTCTCTAATTCATTCCTTCTTTTATTCTTTCTGCCCCAAATCTATACATAAAATCATTTTTCACTTTACACAAAACCAGATAATCAAATTTATAAAATGATACTTTCTAGACAAAAATATTTCGATTTTTTGTAATGCCAACAATTATGTATTTAAGCATAAATCCGATGCAAGATAAAAGAGCATCAGAAAAGAAAAAGCTACAAATTTTATTCATCTTAAATATTAAATTTCAATGATAGTAAGAAATAGTTTACAAAAAAAAGAAAACAGCAAAAATGAGAACCTGACGATACGATCAGCACGATTTATTAAAATATAGTGCTATGATGATTTTATCAGACAAATCGGACATAGAAAAATCATATTAAGTTTTTGTCCGAACTCGAATTTGTTGAATAAACTGTTTTAGCCGTTCAGACATCATAACGGGCATTGCTTCCATTATCATGTCTTTGGATGCATGTCACATCTTTTTGTCGACTGCAATTTATCCATCCGATAAAAAAAGGAGAAGAAGATTCGTCGACAAAAAGTCTGCCTTAATATGTTTTCGTACGACTCCATGCTCGGATAACCTGTCTCATCTACATTAGTCATGGGTGGTGAAAACGGTGGTTGTTGATATGGCACCGTGAAATTCTTAAGTGCCTGGATTGGCAGTGGGTTAGATTGGAATACAGATGTTGAACATGTTTTTAAAAAAAGTCCCATCATATTGCATTAGTGAGAAAAATGTATTGTACGTAAAGTAGTTTTTTATTTCTTTATTTTTAATTCAAATATTTAATCCGTAGTTTGAAAGGTGAGAATCAACATTTAAGATATGTAATCAGTAATGATAACCAACAATTAAAGAACTCTCACCACAACTGACACACACATTGCGAAAGCTACAGAGAGAAAATTCAGGAGAATGTAGAACCACTTGCAGTCACCAAGTCACTGGCATCTTCATCTACTACAGAGTAAATTCAATGATGATACCATTTGTAGGTTTTGCGATGAGGAGGAAGAAACTGCCCGCCATATTATCTTCGAATGTGAAACAACCTGTGTAGCAGAGACCTGGGATATTAAGAAGACCCCCAGGGTAAAGAATTGCAGCAATGACCTACTTCTTAACAGAAGGATCCAGTCAATTGAACTGATGTAAGGTATTAGGACAAGTACATTAAGTAAGAATGCTGCATTGCTTACGGAAAACCGTATCAAATCCCTACTTCAAGGTATCCTTAACTTAATCGTGATCACTGGCTCATTAAAAAATAAGGTTATAATCCATGTGTTAAGCTCCAGTGCTGTTGCTATCTGCTATACGTTAAAAAATGTAGAACTGCTGAAATTTAGTGAAGGGAAAGAGAGTGAGTGAGTGGGAGAGAGAGGGGGGAGATGAGAAACGTATATATATATATATATATATATATATATATACATATATATACGTAATCAGGAGGAGTGATTGTCTACGGTACGTCCATACTCCGTATTTTCGTTTTCTTGAACCTTCATTAAACCCCAAGGTAAATCATTGCTCACAATAATGATTATTACAATATTATTATTAATTATAATGTGAACTGGATAAACTACTGATTCTTGTCATAAAGCATGTTAGCAGATACTTAATTTTTTGGCGTCGTTAACTAAAAATTACGGTTTTTTTAAACAAAATCCTGAATGTCTATTCTCCAATCATCAAGCCGTACTCTTCTCGTCTATTCACTAATAAAGTTGAAATTTTTTTCACTTTTATATTTTATTAATAATAACTTATTTATTATTTATCTTTTTAATTATATTATTTATTAAATAGAAGAATATAATGTTATATTGGAGATTTTCCTCCAGCGGTCTGCTGGGTGATGAACTCGTAGATTGGTCGTTTCCGTTTATGCCTCTCCTGACAGACCAAAACAGCAGGATGGGCAGACCAAAACGATCTGAAACGACTAAACCAAGTATATTATTTAATTTATTGTGTTCTTATGTTTATTTAACCGAGTAGGACAATGTTTATTATAATTTACGTTTCTTACAAGGTGAGGCTGTAACATAAGTAGAGATATAAATGAACCGACACCGAGAACATTCACAGACAGGCAATCGCAAGTGCAAATTTTAAAATATTGGAATTAAAGCTATTCCTTTAAGAATTGTTGATTTAGAACAAAATTCAATAGTTTTTTAGATTATTTGGAGATCGTGAGATGAGGTCAGGTATGACATATGTTTTGGAAAAACATTTTCTTTATCGTGCCAATGTTTCGATCTTTATCGAGAGCACCTTCAGGGCCTGGGATTTATAAACATCGTTTAAATTATACAAATACATGTAGAATATAAAAAAGTGAATTTATACAATGACTCCTTCCCCACCCCTTCAAAATCCAACGTATATAAACATAAAAACATAAAAGTATAAATTCACTTTTTTCACATCCTACATGTATTTGTATAATTTAAACAATGTTTGTAAATCCTAGACCCTGAAGATGATCTCAATAAAGATCGAAACGATGGCACGATAAAGAAAAAGTCTTTCTAAAATCTACGTCACACCATACCGCATCTCACATCTCCAAATAATCATTAACTAACAGTCATTAAACACCACACATAGTTTTTTTATGTTGCTATTTATGTCATCAAGCGGTAAAATGAAATTAGTTTAAAGGTTTAGCGACGGTTTCTCAAAGGAACAGAAAAGTTTTATTTCTATTTAATTTTTTTAACCACTTCTGCTTGATGGATTTAAACTTTGATAAGCGTTTCTATTTTCGTTAAGCGTTAAACATTAGAATCTTACTGCATGTCACACATTTTCAAAGACATTTATTTCTTAAATTTATTTTATTTATTTCTTGTTAATATTTTTTGCAGCAACCTATTGTGACGAAATTTCACACGTTTTTGGTATATAAAACAATTTATTTCTCCGCTCCTGGGTGTTTTTAGTAAACGTGCTCTGTATGTTTGTTTGTACTTTATTTCCCTACCAAATGAAAACAGAATCCTTTCAATATAATAAATAGTTATGAATTCAATTAAACTTCCAATTGGAATATCTCCTAAAAATATCTCCTCAGCCCATGTAACTGTTCAATGTTGCAGCACTATAATCTTAGGCATAATTCGCAGATAGTCCGCATCTTGCCACCCCCTGCTTATAACCCAGATTTGTCGCCCACATATCTTCGGCCTTTTGTGGTTAATAGATTATCATTTATATTCAGAAGTATACTAAAACATGGCAAATTACGATGGGAATGATTTACATTCATTTTAGAAAGGAACTGTTTTTCGTTAATCGAGAAAATGTGTCGTTTGATATAATCGTTCATCATTTCTTTTTTTATAATTTATTCAAATAAAACGAAAGCCGAAATATATTTATTAATTTTATTAATTGAAATGGAATCAAACGAGTTCATTTTTTTCCTGACCTTTTTTTCTTATCGCTTGAATTCATTATGTTATTACATAATAAGGGAATATAAATCAAGTCTGTTGTTTTATGAAAATTTCCTTTGCAGTTCATTGACTTGGTCATGAAATAAGAAGGGAGGCGAAAGAGTAACTCGAGCCGGCCATTCGGGATGAAGACGTTTGACAAAGTGACCGACCAGAGCTATCTGAACATCTCCAGCTTCTCCATCCATCACCTCACCCTTATCAGTTAACAGCCCCACGCACGGCCTGTCTTAATTTGTACAGGCTTTTCAAGTTTCGAAGCTAAGACTAATCGGGGAAAGAAGCCTGATAACTGGCGAAGAAGGCGCCAAATAGCTCACGATAGCGCGGGTGGTTGAGGTACCGAAAGAACAGACATACCTTTTTTTATTTTGCACTATAAATCCTGATCATCCGAGATGAAAATTTTACTATACGTGAGTAGGCGAATCGTAAAGGACACCGGTCCCCCTTCAAGAGGTCGAGTTGATCTAAACTTAGAAATGGAAATTAAGCCTATTTCAGGTTTTGTGCCCACATAAAAAATTAAACGATATGTGTTGACTGGTTCTGAAATAATCTCATACGAAACATGATTTATTTATATAATAAACATATTTGTTATGAACGCCCGAAGGGTGAAAAACGAAATAGGCACCGGCGTACAAAGAAATCCCGACCATTGCAATTTTAATTATAAATCAATGTTTTACAGTCCAAGGTTTTTTTCATGTGTTGTTTTCTCTGATTCGCTTGATAAGATTTTTAACAAAATCAATTATTTATGATACAGTTTATTAGCATATTTTTGCTTTATTCAACGATCTACATAAAGAGACATTGATAAACAACTAAATGAGGTGGATCAGAAAGATCGGCATTTAAGACATGAAAACGTTAATGAAGAAGAATATTTTAAATCAAAATAAAAGGATTGAATTTTTACCTTGAATTTTTTTAAGTGTTTGCCGGTAAAAATTCAAAGTAATTAAAATATTTTTTTATATGACAATGTGGGGTTTTTCCAAAGTTAATGTTAGATATTATGAAGGGAATATATTACAATTATGTTTAAATTCGGTATTTGTCTACTTTGCCCGATGATTTTAACGGTTGAGCAAAGCGAGACTAAACGCTGGGTGGTCCTAAGAGTATGAATTTAAATGAGTCGGGCCCAGCGGGGCACAGAGGGGTCTTTGCCTACTAGAAAGGGCCATGTGTCGATGGCAATTTTAATTGAAAGATCGGAAGTTGCGGCGCAGGGGGATTTTAGTGGAGTAGATGCCCCAGATTGACACTGGGCAGGGGGTCGAAGATTGGTTCCGGCGAGATAAAAGAGGGGTAAAAAACCCCAGAAGACAACCGTGATTGAAACTCACCCTGATATAAAGCATTAACGTAATCCGAGAATCGGGGGTGACATAATGTCTCGGTCATGATTAGCAAGGGACTAGCCCTTGATGGCCTTCCATGATCATCCATCGTGGGGAAAATAGTCCACACAAAAAAGAAGGTTTAGTATCCATAACTTCAAAGACAGAGAGACCCTGCCTTCAACAAATCAAAATAGCCAGATTTGAATATTCTTTCCCACCTAAAATTTAAAACATCTCCTACGTATGTAAAACAGATTCAGTAATCAACAAGTTCCATAACAACATGTTCATTTTACGTTTAAGTTCAGTAATTAACCTACTTAAGTTAACAAGTAATTTTAACATTCATATTGAGTTTAATAAACTTGTAAGTATAAAGTAACTACATGAAAATGTGTATTTATCTTAATATACATTTCTTTCAGAATCCAGAGCGGCTGCCATTTGGTAGCTTTTTTCTACAACGCCCTTAACCTCACAATCATCAATTGAAATCCAATCTCTGTTTGCATATAATACACCCTTAATATATAAAAATTACACTTGAAAGATCGGAAGTTGCGGCGCAGGGGGATTTTAAGGGAGTAGTTGCCCCAGATTGACACACAATCACAGGTTGCGATTAATTCTTGGATACTGTATATTTTTTAATAAATAATTTATTTGTGGCCTGTAGAATTCAAAATACATATTACAACTGCGGCGTATATGGTTTTTTTCCCAGTCACAATACTTAAATTATGGCCAGCACTGAACCAGAAAGACATAGGTTAAAGGAAATCAGCCACCGCTGGCAATCATTATGAGGGATTAAGTGTGGCCACCAATCTTGGTTTAGGTGGCGTGGTGGGTTCTCAGGATGGGAAAGTAGAGAAAGCTTGGACACTAGGGTTAGGATGGATAGAAAGCTTGGTATGGAACTTTTGGTATCTGATCGGTTCATTGGCAATAGATATGCTGAGGTTGTTGTAAATATGAGATTAGTTACGTACTAAAGAGCTTAGACAATTTTTCTAAAGGCTTTTGATTAGAAGGATTGAATATCATGGCAGAACCCCACAGATTCTCTCTATATGCCCAGAGTAGTTGCTGTAATGTATTGAGGTTAGTAGAGTTTTGATGGTTACAACAAATTTCGGTCCTAAAAGACTTTGTAGTTGTCCTACACTTTTCTTAAGTTGTTTCTTAAGTCTTCTGGGGAGAATCAACGTTAGTTTGCTTTGTAAATAGTAACAGTCCTAAGTATCTCACTTGGGTAGAGGTCGGTAGCCTTGGGTATATTTTTCCTCATTCAGTCTTCTACTCCACTATCCTTTACCAGTCATTGATAATCTCAAGGTCTTCTTGCATATTGGAGGCTGCTTCGATAGTAAGTATTCCTGTTATATGTTCATGCAGGATTCTGAGGAGAGTGTAGAGAGCGTTTGAGTTTATAAAGAAGACTGGGTGCCAGACCATACCCAAAGCCTAAATCATGTCCAGCAACGCACCCGGTATTAAATACTCCTAGTCCTCTAGAAAAATATTGTGTCAAAACTTTTACCTTAACAAAATTTTGGAATATGGCGAGAAGGAATGATTCTTATGAATCTACGATGAGTGTCAAACGTTTAAAAAGGAGTCGTTCAAGAATTTTTATATCAAAGGAAGAAGGCTGATAGGTCTGTACGAGAATATGTGGTTGGAAGAGCTCACTAGCTTTAGGAATGACAATGTCTACGAAATACTTACATAAGAGATGAAAGTAGTAATGGCGTGGTATATCGTGGTTAAAAATACTACGGCCTTCTGCGAACGGATTCAAAGTCTAGCAGATTTGTATATGTGGGACTCAACTTCAGAAGAATCAAAACATTTGAGAAAGCAAGCAGGATGTATTACTTGCTGTTACTTGTTGTGTTTGAGATCATTTGTATGAGGAGCAACTGGAGATTCTAATTGGGTTGCACGTAGGTTTGATTCTTTGCCTTTTCTGGCTCTGATTCATCACGTGAATGAATATTTCAAAATTATAATCAATGATTTAGTATATGTACTGATGTTTTCAGTTTTTGATTTTATATTTTGGTGATAATTTGTTTGTCCTTCACATCTGTGGTGTTTTTCTGAGACATTTCGTCCTTTCGCATTGTTTAATTTAACTATCTTCCTCTGGTTTTCCTAGGCAAAATTTGAGCGACAATGGGTAAACGAGAATGATAAAAATCTTGATTAATATATACAAAAGTTTAAATGTTCTATCTATTTTTATTTATAGCAAAGGTATAGATTAAAATATATCCATATGCATATGGGGCAAAATTAGCATGAAAAATATGACATGCTTCCTCCAAGAAAATATATGTTCATTATTCAGCATTTGCTTTAAGTTATTTCGTTAAATTGTTATCTTCGAACCAATTTAATAATTCTCTAGAACATTGGAACCAAGTAGATATCTAGTCAATGGTAACGTTTCATTTCATTTATGCGCCGTGCATTCGGGTATAGATTTGTACCGTCCTTGACCAGTTGAAACCATATATCCAACCGTAAAGGGACTGTCGGGTGTTCCTGGTAATGATATTCCAGGTACGAGGTGAGAGAAGATTGATTGTGCTCCAGCCCACCCACACGCCACCAATGCAAAGCACCAACTACCAAAAGGAACGGGCAGATATTTGTTTCATTGATATGTCCTTCAGTATAATTAACAACATTTTATTGTGTGCTTGACGACATAAGACATGTATACGACAAATACAACAACAAAAACATATCGGCTTAAGTTGGTAGATCAATCGAAATATCTTTTTTTCGTGCTTCTTAACCAGTTATAGTGTGTATGGAAGTATACTTTTTTTGTATAAACAAAGAGACTCTGACGTATGATAGGAAGTTTATGACTAAAAATACATTAGAAAATAATTTAAAAACATAATTTCAGAAAACTATTAATTAATTACCTGGGCAATAAAAGAGCCCAATTTCTTACGGCAAAAATACAAAAAGTTATGCAATAATAAGTGTTTTTACAATTCTCTTAATACAAGATTGTTTCTAATTGTAGAAAGTTCTCAAAAATGTCAACTTAACCTAAACGTAAAGGTCCAAACTATCCATAATTTAAGCATGACTTAACACTTTAGAATAATACAGGATGAATATTTTTATGTATAACATAATTTAAATATATCATGAACAGACGACAGAGAGAAAGGGAGAGAAAGAGTAGAGCTAGGGTAAGGAATAACTTTATCTCTTACTGTTCCTCTCTCCCTCTCTCTCTCTCTCTCTCTCTCTCTCTCTCTCTCCCTATACCTTTCTCCCTATATCTAACTATTTATCTTTCTTTATTTTTCTCTCCTCCCACTCGCTCACTCGCTCTCTCTCTCTCTCTCTCTCTCTCTCTCTCTCTCTCTCTATCTATCTATC